>NW_016804690.1:8396360-8435935 GCF_001698545.2 Rhinopithecus bieti
TTTTATTTTATTTTATTTTATTTTATTTTGAGACAGGTTCTCACTCTGTTACCCAAGCTGGAGTACAGTGGCATGATCACAGCTCACTGTAGCTGTGTTTCATTTCATCAATGTGTTACGGTTTTCAGTGTACAGGTCTTTTACCTCCTTGGTTAAATTTATGTGAGCTATGTTTTTCTATGGAATTGTTTTCTTGATATTTTGTTTTGTTTTATTTTATTTTATTTTATTTTATTTTATTTTATTTTATTTTATTTTATTTTGAGACAGGTTCTCACTCTGTTACCCAAGCTGGAGTACAGTGGCATGATCACAGCTCACTGTAGCTGTGTTTCATTTCATCAATGTGTTACGGTTTTCAGTGTACAGGTCTTTTACCTCCTTGGTTAAATTTATGTGAGCTATGTTTTCTATGGAATTGTTTTCTTGATATTTTGTTTTGTTTTATTTTATTTTATTTTATTTTATTTTGAGACAGGTTCTCACTCTGTTACCCAAGCTGGAGTACAGTGGCATGATCACAGCTCACTGTAGCCTCGGTGTCCTAGGCTCAATTGATCCTCCCACCTCGGTCTCCTGTGTAGCTGAGGCTACAGGCATGTGCCACCATGCCCCGTTAATTTTGGTACTCTTTGTAAAGATGAGATCTTGCTATATTGCCCAGGTTGGTCTCAAAATCCTAAGCTCAAGTGATCAGCCCAACTCAGCCTCCCGAAGAACTGGGATTACAGGCATGAGTCACCATGCCTGTTTTGATATCTTTTGTGGATAGTTAGTGGTTGGTACGTAGAAGTGCTACTGGTTTTGTATGTTTATTTTATATCCTGCAACGTTACTAATTCATGTATTAGTTCTAATGGTTTTTAGTGGAGTCTTTAGGGTTTTCTATGTGTAAGATCATGCCATCTACAAATAGGGACAATTTGATTTCTTCTTTGCAATTTGGATACCTATTATTTTTTCTGCTTGCCGAATTGTAACTTCTAATACCGTGTTGGATAGAAGTGTCAAGAGTGGACATTCTTGTTATGTTCCCTATCTCAGAGAAAAAAACTTCACTTTTCACCATGGGATATGATGTTAGCTGTGGTTTTGTCATATGTGGCCTTTATTGTGTTGCAGTACATTCCTTCCATAAGTAATTTGTCTTATAGTTTTTAGTCATGAAAGGATGCTAAATTTTATCAAATGCGTTTGTTCATCTACTGAGAAGATCATATGTTTTTGTCCTTCATTCTGTTAATGTAATTAATCACATTTACACATTTGTGTATATTGAACTACCCTCACATCCGTGAGATAAATCCCACTTGATGGTGGTAAATGATCCTTTCAACGTGCTGTTGAATTCTGTTTTTCAGTATTTTGTTGAGGATTATTACACCTATGGTTATCAGGGATATTGGCTTGTAATTTTCTTGTAAGGTTCATGTCTGGCTTTGGTATCAGGGTTTTTTTTTTTATCTATTATTATATCATGTTCATTAGTTGATATTTTTGTAGGGATTTGTCTGTTTTATCTATGTTTTCAAATTTATTGGTATAAAATTGTTCATAGTTTTATCTAGTTAATGTCTTAGTGACTTCAGGATCTATAGTAGAGTGATTATTTTAGTTTTCTGTGACTGCTGAAACAAATCACCATAAACTTGGTAGCTTAAAACAACAAGAATTTATTTTTTTACAGTGATGGAAGCCAGAAGTCTGAAATAACCTTTACCAGCTTAAAATCAAACTGTTGGCAATACTGTGTTCTTTCCGGAGGCTCTACAGCAGGGGTCCCCAACCCCTAGGCCATGGGCAGTACCAGTCGATGTCCTGTTAGGAACTGAGCTGCACAGAAGTGAGCAGGAAGTGAGCGGCGGGCAAGTGAGCGTTACTGCCTGAGCTCCACCTCCTGTCACATGTTAGGAGTATGAACCCTATTGTGAATTGCACACGCAGGGATTAGATTGCATGCTCCTTATGATAATCTAACTATGCCTAATGATCTGAGGTGGAACAGTTTCATTCCCAAACCATCTCCCACCCACCTGCCCAACACATCAGTGGAAAAATTGTCTTCCACAAAACCAAACTCTGGTGCCAAAAAGGTTGAGGGCCACTGCTCTAGAGAATCATCCACAACTTGTCTTTTCCTACTTATGGTGGCTGCCAGCATTCCTTGCATTGTGGCCGTATTAATTCAATCTTCAAGGCCAGTATCTTCAACTTTCTCTCTGCTCCATCTTCACATGGCTTCACCTTGGTGCGTGTGTGATATCTCCCTCTGCCTCCTTCTTATAAAGATATTTATGATAGCACTTAGGCACCAGGCTAGTCTAATACAGCCCTACTAACTCAAAATTTTTAATTTGATCACATCTGCAAAGATCCTTTTCCCAATTAAAGTTACATTTTCAGATTCCCAGGACTAGGACCTCATGTCTTTGGCAATATAATTCAAACTAGACAGTGATGCTCCCATTTTTATTTCTAATGTTGGTTATTTGTGTACCCTCCTTTTATTTATTAATCAGTCTCCCCAAGATTTATACACTTTAAAATTTTTCTCAAAAAGCAAACCTGGATGGGTTCATTTCTCCTCTTTTATATGATGGCTGATATGTTAATTTCTATTCTTCCTCTATCCTTTACTATTTGCTTTGATTATTTTGCTTTTGTAAAACTCCTTAAATTAGATGCTTCCTCATTAGTTTTTATCTTTGCCTCTTATCTAATACACACTATGAAATTTCCTGGATAATAGCTTTGGCCCTGGACTTCCTATCCCCTTTTCCTACTTTATTTTTCTCCAGTGCAGTCAGCATGACTGACATTTCTATATAACATACCTTACTTAATTATTTTGCTCTTTCTCACTTTTCTCCTAGAACATAAGCTCCATGAGCAGAGTTTTTGTCAATTTTTCTCATTCCTGTATATGACGTGTGCCTAGAACAATGTCTGTGACACAGATTAATGAAGCATAGCTGGAAATTTCATCATGTACTGGGCACTGTGGTACCTGGGAAAGAATGGGAAGAAATGGGCATATTCCCTGAATTCATGTGGTTCTGGGTTAGAAGGAGGCCAGGCTTTGAGTGAAAGATTAAAGTCACAGTAAGTCCTTAAACAGAGGAAGTACTGCCCATTAAGGAGTATGAAATGAGAGCACTAATTCAGCCTCTGTAGGTTGAAGAAGGTATCCCTGAATAAGAAATAGATGAACCGAGGATAACTAGCTGTTAGCTTCCCTGAAGAGAAAGTAGAAGGGAAGAGGAATAAATTGGTACAGAAGATCTTAAGCAAAGCTATCCACCAAATACATGGTGAATGGTAACAATTAGAGGTCAATTGCTGATCTCCCAACTGTACCATATTTGATAGCATGGAAACCACTTGGGTGCCATGGGTGTTTGCCTTTCTGATTGGTTCTTTCAACTCCCAGTAACAACGATGCTTTGCCAATGTAAGTGCCCAGGCTAAAACTGTCATATACCTTATAATATATGTTCTAAGGGAAAGCATGAACATAAAGTAATAAATTAAATGTCCTATAAAACAGTCCTAATTATGAATATATTGAGTAAATTCTAGCTATTCAGCCACAAAAGTTCTTACTTTTAACTTTTCAAGATTGCATTTTGTGCTTTCTTATACAAAATCTATATGGCAATTCTGTCCATAGAGCATTCCCTGGCCTGTGTCAGAGCTTGGTACCATCTGGACTTGCTACTGTTTTCCTTGTGCCAGATGCTTTTTATGGATGGGGAATTTGTTCTCATCCTTTTGCCCACAACCCTCGCTTCAGTTTAAGGGTTATATTAATTGAATTCAGATTAAAAAGTAGAGAAGAGGTATTTTACTTGAAAGTAGTTCTGTCACTATCTAGCCTTCTGTATGCATCCTGTAAACTTACCCAGTGGAATCGAAGAGGAATTTAATTGCTTATTTCAGACTAACTTTAATAAAGTTATGTAGGAAGCAGTTTTCAAAATTTAGTATCTTTGATTTCAAAGAGCCATAGCTGATATACAGATCTTTTCACATCAAATCTATACTTTTTTGGCCTTCATCAAAAGGATGCAGGGCAAAAGTTTAATCACAGGAAGGAAGCATGGGGCCAATAAAAAAGAGAATTAATAAAAGGGGAAAGGAAATAATAAAATTTCAGTGAATTTTCCAGGACTACTGTGGGATCTGTGTTATCTCCATTTTAGGGTTAGAAAACAGAAAAAGAGATCATTCAGAAAGCAGGTATAGGAGTCTAAGATTGGTATCTGGGTCTGTATGACTCCACAGTTTATGATTTATCCATCATCCCAAGTTGCCTGTGAGAACAAATGAATGTCTGAATGAAGCAAGGTGAAGATAAGAGAAACTAGAAAAGTGAGAAAGAAATCATTTGTTTCCTTCATATTAAGCTTTCATTCAACAACTGCAGGTAATGAAGTGGATTTCTGGCTATGATGTTACTCTTTGCTAGTTTTCTTTGGGAACCAGTATTTTCTCTCCCCTTCCTTCCCTTTCCTTCCTTCCTTCCTTCCTTCCTTCCTTCCCTGTTTTCCCTCAGCCTCTCGAGTAGCTGGGATTACAGGCATGTACCACCACACCTGACTAATTTTTGTACTTTTAGTGGAGACGAGGTTTCACCTATTGGCAAGGCTGGTCTCGAACTCCTAGGCTCAACTGATACAACTGTCTTGGCCTCCCAAAGTACTGGGATTACAGTACTTTTACAGGTGTGAGCCACCACATCTTGCCCAGAAACCAGTATTTAATTTCTGAGTATAATATTGATAGATACTGGAAATTCTTTTACCTACTTTCTAAAATTAGAACATCGATATAATTTTCTTTACACCAAATAACAACCTTGAATATTTGTGTCCATGGGATGTCAAGACACTTACATTGAAAAAAACCTATTGTGAAAAATAAGAAAAACAACAGGAGAGTGTGCTATGTCAAGTTAGAGCCAGATAGAGGTTAAATGGGAGGAAGAATCATAACTCAAATTCTCCTCCATTTTACTTTACTTCTCAAAAGTCGGAGACAAACTCCAGTGTGTTCTTGATGTAGTTCTGGAAGTTGCTCTTCTGTAGACAGGAAATGATATAAAATGAAATGAAATAAAATAAAGGAAAATATTTGGTGACTCTTCCACAGAGACCTGTTGAGTGATGAGTAAGTAGATGTATGAGCTTGGCCCTCCATGGATGTAGAGTCTAGAAAGGGAATCAAACACATTCACATATTTGGAGCTATGAGAGTTCAAAAGAGAAGAATAACCTTTACCAGGGATGTTCAGGAAAGGTCTCAGTGAATATCCTTTGAGTTGACACCATAGTACAGAAAATCAAGGATCAGGATCAGGGAAGAATCCTTTAATAAACCTCATCTGCAAATTAGACACAAAATAGGGTAAATATATCTAGTTTGGAGTCTTCAAACTGTAAAAATGATGGGAGAACAAAGAATGTGTTAAGCAAGTCTTATATAAAGGATAGAATGATACATAAGAAACAGTTAAAAGAATTCATGTCAATGGACAATGGCTGGAGAGAATGACTTACTTTCAAATTCAGTGAGTTTTATCTGGAATGAGCATTGGGTAGGGTCCCAGAATATGTGGAGTTTTTTTTTTTTCTTTATAATTATACCTGTGACTTTGTACAAGTTATGTCACTGTTTCAATATTTAGTTCCATCATCTATAAAACAAGGAAGTTGCATGTGCTACATACATGGTTTCTCCCTGCTGTGAAATCATATGATTCTAGATATGTAAAGGATGTTTATGTAAGAAAGTTGATGAGAATCCATTCCAAGTATTCAAAGAAGTCAATTCGGAAAAGCAGTAAGTTTAAATAAAAGAAAAATAAATTATACAATTAAAAAATTAAGAACATTCTCATCTCCTTAGATTTTCATTAGGTCTCCTCAGATACTATAAAATTATGACACGACCAGTTGCTAGAGAGAGTTTTAGCTTAATAGCTAATACCATTTGTGTGCTTCTGAAAGGTCAAGGGCTATATTTAACACTTTACATATCTTATTTAATACTCAGTATCTATGAAGTAGGTTCTATTATTGTCACCACTTTGATAATGCAGAAACTGAAGCTTGCAAAGATACAATAGCTTCCCTTGGGTTACATATAAACTTAAGATGCAGAGCTGGGATTAGACCTCTGTCTGTCCTATTGCAAAGCCCTTGCTCTTAGCCTTTATAACCTCCTATCTTAGACCAAGAATAGGCCTGATCAATTTGTAAGATCCCTTTTTTGATTTTGCAGTCATGGAACAGCTGACAAAATTTTGAGCACAACCTTTTTATCCTTTCAGATATTACTTATCATGGAACAAATATCTCGTGTTTACTGAAATAAAAGTTCTATTACATTGCTTCATGTCAGAGTATACAGAGGGTTTATGTGCTTCTCTGGGAAGAAAAGGAAATACAGCTGTTTTGCAGGTAATAACAGTTTATTTTATGTCCTATTTTCTTTAACAGTGATTGCTCTTACTTGGAAACTCTCCTGGCATTTTGTAGGCAATAAAAATGTAAGAAGAATGCTCTTCCAGAGAGTTTCACAAGCCTTGCCCCCAGTTTGTAATCTATGGCAGAAGGCATCTACAACCTGATTCCAAGGAGGCTTATCAATACTTCCAACAGACACATAGGTACCAGAGCCACTATCCTGATGTGTCTCAGGTCAACTCTTCCATCACTGGAGCCTCTGATACTCTTGTGAGAAAAGAAGCACCATGCCAATTTGAGAAAATGCTAAGGAAAATATTTTTTGCAAGGCAGAAACAGAAGTGAAAACTTGGCCATTGCAAAGTAAAAATTTGTAATTTGATGTTAATAAGACTTAATTACTCTCCAATTAAATATCCTCATCCACATCCATGGCTAGTGTGGAGCAGAATTATACAACAACTACATTTGATGCCTTGGAAAGTCTGTTTTTAGGTATCCTCCTGACTTGCTCCTCCTCACTGTTTGCTCCTGCTCCCTTGATATCTTAAAGATCTTATTCCAGGTGGTCCTCAGGGGATAAGTCTTGTACTCTCAACCTTTTCTGCTTTCTGTTTGGATCTCATTGAGCCTGACTTGCTGCTACAAAATTAACATGGATTAACGGACATGGGCACCACTATATTATATGACTTTTAGTTTTGGAAAAAATATAGTATCTATTTAAAAATCACTATTCTATAGTAAAATCATTCTAGGTGTACATATGGATGAGCTTGAGTCTTCCAAAAGCCCTTTGAGATGGATATTTATGGGAGAGGAATGTGGGCCTACAGAGGTGAAGGGATTTTCCCAAGGCCCTTCATTCAGAAACGAAGCAGGAGATGGTGGCAGTAAAATCTGTACTTTCCCCACTCTCCTGCATTTCCTCCTCATGATATTTAATCATGGCTATTGGATATATTGGTAAAACTGTAGGCTTCTCAGCCTTCAAGCAGACCCCTGTGCAAGAGTGAGAAAGAGAAGGGATGCCTAGCAGGTCCATCTCTCTTCAAGTGAATCAACTCAGAGATTTTCTGTCCTCCTTGTTCCTTATTTCACTGGCTGCAATTACTAACTAGCATAATAATAATAATAATACCCTATCATCCTCTCTTATAATTGTATAATACTTCATTATATTGTTTCGGCTCTCTCCAGATGCAATTTTGGTCCCAGTATTGTTTGTTTCTCTTAGTCACTCTTTGAAAGTTTGGAGTATCAACAGCACATTCAGAACACCTTGAATTTACAGAACTTGGCACAGTGGAAATTAGGGTAATTTTATATTAATTATTATTATTTTATCCCATTGCCAGGGAATTAGAGGAAACATTTTACAAGTGTGAATAGTTGATGTTTGTTTGTTCCAAAGGCAGTGGCTGTTCAGGAAGAAATCGATGAAGAAAATGTCATGACCTCCTACAAGTTATTGCTATTGAGGTCAGAATGTTCATGAGGATCTGTCAAACAGTATTTTGCAGTTTTTAATGACGTTCTCAGGTAAATTGATGACTAAAGGATGTTGATAGTTTCTGGTTTGAGAACAGGAACTCCTAAGTGACCTCCTAAGCACACAGATTTCAGCATTTTAAAGATCAATTACTAGTTCAGACCACCAAGAGCAACACCCTGGAACGCCATCAGTCTACAAGCATCAGCAATGGGTACTGTGGTAGCTTTTCACTGATTAGAACAATGGCAGCAGAAAGTGCCCACAGGAAAAGTGTGCAGAAGTCCCAAACCATTCCCAGGTGGTGAGCAGGAATCCAGCACCTGTGTGCAAGCCCAGGGCAGGCTTCAGAAACATTTGCCTAGACACAAGCTGCTGGGAGAAAAATACAATAGCATGTAAGCATTTATTGGCTGTAACAGCCTGCTGGAGGCAAGCTGACCTTTTTTATCTACTTTTGCACAAATGGAAAAAAAATAAGATCTAAAAATATGGACAGTGGATGTTCAGTGGCAAAGCTAGGAACTTGGTATCCCACATAAGAATTTCAGAATGGGATAGATGTCTTACTCTCAGAATATGAAAAATGTGAACATTCTTTACAACTTATCTGAAGAGGATTCTCTCCCTTGCTCGGATATTTTGTTTCCAATAACTGTTAACATTTTCCCGTATAGAAGGGTTGCTCATATCATTAACCCTTAAGAAGTTAAATAGGCAAATCTTAATAAAGTGTCTTTGTAATATCAGCAATGTTACCTGAAAAGCAGTGGTTTTTGTTATTATTTTTTTAAGTCTTAAAGTTTCTAATATTATCCTGCAAAGATAGCTCTTATTCTAGGAATCTTAATATTCCTAATAGTAAAAGGTTATCCCATGTGGGCTAGATGACTTTTCCTGACACTCTTGACCACCAAGTCACTAAGTCTTACCAGCATTGCTTGGGTAATAATCAGCATCTATTTATAATAATAGATAAGTTAAATGTGACTGGAAAATACCTTAAGAAAAAACCAATCTAGGATGAATGCACATCTTACAGAGGCACATAATTTCATTTGTGATTAACATCATTCAATAAGAAAACTACTGCACACAATTTTTGGGTCATAGTAGGACTTCATTATTGTGTATGTAAACTGAAGTTTATACAATTGATCATAACACAGAATTTTTTAAAGAAAAAGCAGATACTACACAGTAGTTTTAGCAAGTAGGTCAATTGCTCTGGCAGCTTTGATACAGCAGTGAAGACCTAGATATTAAAGGTTGAAGACTGAATATACCCAATAAACTAATATGAAGTATATGTGCTTATTTAGCCAAACCGATATGTATATGTGCCAGGTATTACACTTACAGTGGAAAAATCATAGATAAAAATATAGCCCTATTTCCAAAGGTTTTGATGGGTACTTAGACACAAGTGTAGAATTTACATTTCACATTTAGTTATATTGCATATTGTGTATACACTGTATATAATTTTATATGTACAGTTGACCCTTGAACAACATGGGTTTGAACTCTACAGGTCCACTTATAAGTGGATTTTCTTCCTCCTCGGCCACCCCTGAGACAACAAGCTAACCTCTCCTCTTCCTTCTCCTCGTCAGCCTAGTCTATGTGAGATGAAGACCTTTATAATGATCCACTTCCACTGAGTGAGTAGTAAATATATTTTCACTTCCTTATGATTTCTTAATAACATTTTCTTTTCTCTAGCCTACTTTATTGTAAGCATACAGCATGTAATACATATAATATACAAAACATGCATTAATAAACAGTTTCTATAATCAGTATAGCTGATTAGTAGTTAAGTTTTGGAAAAATCAAAATTGTATATGGATTTTTGATTGTGTAGGGGGTTGGCATCCCTAAACCCCTTGTTGTTCAAGAATTGACTATATATGTAAAATTTCATGTGATGTCTACATCTATTGATCACCCAGAAACGTCAGAGAATGGGAAGGGAAAAGGCAATTGCCAATCTGCTAGGCAAAAATCTGCTGTTGAGAAGTATTGTTATATTACTTAGCACATTTATTTATTATAATTCTGATGATAATCCTCATTCTACAAGGATATTGAAGTTGAGAAGAACAGAGCAATTTATTTAAGGTTATGCAGCTGGTTAATAGAAGTTGTGTTGACATCTTTTGTATTGAACAAAGTATTTGTGACTTCAAAGCCATTATCCCCAAATTTTACCTCATCCTCCCTTTCCTTCTATTCCTATTGCACCATGCTGCCTCAAATGCTTCACATGTTTTGAATGTATTTGTTTTGTTTTCCCTTGATAATGCATTTAAAATATTCTTTATTGGCCCACAACACTTGCTTTTGCTGAATGTGTGGGGACAAATGAAGATGAGAGATAGTCCATCAGTGTCTGATTGCACAAGGCTGACCTGCTACTAAAAAATGGATAATTTCAACGTAAATCTAAATTACTTTCTATTTAAAATATAAAATGTAGAAGCTGCAAAGGACCTGAGAAGTTTCCTCTTTCATTTTACAAATGAAGAAACTGAGCCTCTCAGTGGCACAGCTAGTTATACTCCATTAACCAATCACATATCAATGGGGCAGCAGATAATTGTATCTGAGCATTTTTCAATGATTTGCAGGAAAATGTCTATTATTTGTCATTTGGCTTTTGGCACTTTTAAAACCATGTTTGTTAAAATAAATACATGCCTTCAGAACAAATGAATTACTGGTATGTTCTTCTTGACTGAGACTATGAGTTTCCTAAGTGTTGGATGGAATCAAACTATAAGAAAAAAACTAGAGAAGACTAATCTTTACAGATTAATTTGGTTCTTCCACCCCAGTTTATGAGGCAGCAATCTTGCCATGCTTATTGATTATCAGACAAGACTACTAATCCCCTTAAGGTCATTAAGTGTACTTAATTAAAGAGCAGTTAGCAAGCTTCTCTTTACTAAAGTAATGTGGCTGTTAAAAGTGATTTGTACTTTACCAATACGGTAGCTATTAATCTGAAGGACAATTTGCCATTTATATTTTTCCAAACAAATATATTTGGTAGGTCAAGTGAGCACTGATATTTATTATGAACCCTCTTGATGCACTGTATCTGTAATTGTCAGTTAAGAAAGAAAGACTCCAATCACCCTCTTTGTTTAATATAACAGTCATTTCTATTTTTCCGAGTGCTGCAACTAATTACTGTTTGCTTAACAGTCTGATGCCCTCCTCTTTTGCCAGTATAGGGAACAATGTATACCAATATAAGGAACAGTGTTGATTTGAAAAATAATGCTATTTCTTTATAACCTGCTATATTTAAAAAAGAATTTGAACAAGAATAAAAGAAACAGCTAAATTCACATTATGGAGTGTTTCCTGAGAATGAGTAAAACATAAAAACTGGGTCGACAGAATTCCGAGTTGGAAATCATAGGCTGTGGTATTTATGGTAAATAACTTCATGATGTAGGAATAGTTAGATGATTGAATTTTTTGGCTGGCCTCCCACAGCATTCTCTGTTTCATCCTATACCCTTTTAATACCTTCACACATAATTGTTTCAAGACTGTACGGGCAATACCGTAAATGCTCAATGGCATTGTACCTGTTAACAAACATTCCTGTGGATGATTAGGTACTAAGGAGCTCCTAACGAAAAGGAAGAGTAATCACATACAACAGTCCCAGCTTTCATAAATGCCTCAGGCTACTCCAACAACGTTTAATATGAGTTATTTCAGGAAAAAGTGGAGAAGTTTCCAGCACTCAGAAAAGTGATGGCAGAACTGGGTGTTAGTAATGAATTAGCTTTTAGACTATTTTAATTCTCTCACTCCTTCTTTTAGGCTTCATTTCTATTTCCCAGTTGGAAAATGGATTCATAAAGATGACCATCTTATTTGGGAACCCATAAGAAAACATTCAGTTCCCTGGAGAAAAGAAAACACAACAAAGCAACAAGATTTTATTAATAGAGGTTATTTGCAGTCTGTTTCTCCAAATTACAGTTCGAAAGGTTAGACCATGATAAATGGGGAGAGAAAAAACTGTATGTTTTTGTGAGGTAAGCAGCAGGGGAAAATATATCTAAACATCATGTCATTGAATGATGGGAAGAGAGATTATTGACCCATTTTAACTCCAGATTCCTTTGCAACTGAGACATGCTTTTCCCAGTGGTATCCTCCCTCAGAACTGGACTAAAATTGTAAAACCTAACAATGTAATGGCTGGTGGAGTTGGCACAAACTCCAACCAACTAACATCAGTCAGATCTCTCTTTTTACTCTAAGGTATCAGTGTTATGGCAATGAGACTGTCTAGTGATTCTAATTTTGCAATTTGGATGGAGATAAATGTTTTACAATACTTGATTCTTTGGGACTACTTCTGTTTCTCTTTTGCATTTTTAAGCACAATTGGATAGCATGCAATTTTAAATTCAATATTATAGTACCAGAAGAGCAATTTGACAAACTATGACCCAGATTAGGGGATTCTCAGATGACCACCATGATGGATTGAACCTTTGGTTTGGAGGAAGTTGGTAAAGCCTAGGAACTAGAGGTGTGGTGTGAGAAGTATAACAACAGGTAGTACTTATTGAGCTTGATGGCTTTACCAGGAACATGATTATGTCTCTTATCATACAACCAGCTGTGAAAAGGGAGTCCATTATACAAGTTTGGGAGCTGATGCCTAGGAAGATCACACCTAGTTAACTGACAACAGAGTGAAACACTTCTCCATTATATGACCACTTCAAGAAGGGAGAAGGACAGATGAATGAGCACTTAGAAGGGGTAGAAGGAATCATCCCCCAAATACCTACCATCAGCACTCAAATACTGAAGGAATCAAGATGATCATGATTAGTGATCATGACTCTTACTGTTAAGGTGAATGGTGGAAAAGAGGGGTGGTATCTTCAAGTATGTGTGTTACAGAAGACTGAATAAGCCCTCTCTGGTCCAGTGGAAGAGTTGACTTCTAATGTAAAATTAACCAAATTCCAATGAAAAGCCATTTGGCTATGTTTCATAGTATGAGAATGGTGGAATTACATGTTAAAAGCCTGCTATATTATTCACCACTTTTATTGGTCTGGGGATTGATGCAGCTGAGGTTGCTGAAACGAAGACTTAACTAAATTAACCAAATTCTTAACTTTCACCTTGTGAATTATTTTCCTAGCTGTTTTTTTTTTTTTCTTTTTCTGTGTGTTTCTTTAACTTTCTTTATACACGTTTGTGTTTACCAATGTCATAGTCATATCCAGGACATCTGTTTAATATTCCTTCAGTGACTATTAAATTTGATTTAAAATACATTAATTTAGATATTTTCAAGCTGCTTACCAGTTAGCAGTATTTTAATGTCCTATTTATCTAGTACAGTTGCTTGTGCTGTTTTATAATCAGATAAGGGTCATTAAACCATTTTTGAGATTAAATAGCACAAAACCATTTTTTTCTGTTTATGTGCCCCATTAATATTAGAGCTTATGCTTACTATGGCTTAATGTTTCCATTTCAAAATATCATTTATGTTAATATGAAAAGGCTCTAATATCTAATTGTGAGGATTACTTCCATTACTTTCCAGCATAATCTCTACAAATATTGGCCTCCATATTGCGTTGAAGCTGACAGATTTATAACCTTGGGCATTTCTTAGGACAACGTTTGAAATGCTGTTATTTACTCTTACTTGGCCAGTTTATTATGTTTGGTGTTTTGTTTTTTCAACTGTAACAAGTACCTAAATGCTTAGCTTCTTGTTTTGGTCCAGCTGTTACCTGAAACATTCATAATATAGAAGGTTCAGCGAACCTTCCTATCAAGTCTTCTGAAACAAGATGGAGAAAAAGCTGCAGGCTGAGAGAAAGACCAAGAGAGTGCAGGTGAGCAACCAAACAAGTTAAGGCGTGCACTTTTAAGTAGCCAACCTTTTGATACATAATTACTGAAACTACACTTTTTCAAAACAGGGGAAAATGTCAATTGACATACAATGTCCTGAATTATGCACATCACAGTAACCATATGTCACTGTAAATTTTATCCAACATCACTTACAATGAGTGGAGAGATCTCTCCATGCCAAGACTACCAAAGTATCTCTTTGTTCAACCTTTCAATCCACAGAAATGGGGTTGCTCTGTGCACAGTACACTCTCCCCAAGGTGTAGTCTCCTTTGGTGACCCTGCTGACTTGGATGTATCGGTCCTACAGGCTAGTTTATTTTATCGGTGACCCAGGGCACCCACCACTTCTTCCTGTGCACCCAGCCAACGTCATCAGTGAATCAGACTGTTTATATATTAGCTGTCTCTGGATAGAATGGTTTAGTTATAACTTCCTAAAAGGAGAATGATCCATGTCAAGTATCGTTGAGAATGCAAACATTGTGGCAAGAGCACTCGATTTGGATCCAGGAGCCCCGGGTTCAAATCCCCATTCTCTAATTTACGAGAGAGATCACTTAATCTCTCCAAATTTTAGTATTCTTTCTTAACAATGGTGATCAATATCACCTCCTTCCCAGGGCTGTTATGAAGATTAAAATAGGTAAGTATACATAGGTATGGTTTTTAAAATTTTAGGTACCATGTTAAGTTTGGATATTACCAAACTTGCTACTCATGTAACATGTGTGTATGTAAACACCTTAGTAGCATCTATTACATGCCAGACTCTGTTTCAAGTGCTTTGTTATGTTATACCTCATCTAATCCTCCTTATGTTCCTCAGTAGTTGGTGCAGTGAATATACTCATTATATAAGAGGGTAAACTGAGAGGTTAAGCAACTTGCTGCTGAGTCACATAGCTAGTAAATGAATGATCTGAAATTTGACTCCAGGGTCCATGTTCATAACCAGTATACTATTCTGCCTCTTAAATAACAGTAATGATCATGATAATAGTAATTACACTCATAGCATATATATACATCTTCTGATGAGTATGTTTGACATTTTCTCTGACTATCCCATGCTCTTTAATTGGCCCATCTCCTGAGCAAATATTTTTTGGTAAAGTAAGGGAATGACTCAGTGTGTAGAAATTTAAAATACATGTCCTAATACAGCAGGTCAACAATCTCATCTCCCCTCTGGGTGACTGTATTATTAGGAACAGCAAAATTTAAATAGTAATAGAATATTTTCATTTGATATAAAATATTAATGATGGTTCTAAACTATATTTTCAAGGAAATTATTGGTCACATCTGTGTCTACAATGTATTCTGCCACCTCTTTTATTTTACCTGTCTTCAATTTAGAGAAAATGCATTAAACTTGTATTTATCTCTTCTCAGGTATTCATGACACTTTAAAGACTGCTTAGTTAAACTTATGCTTGTCATCCCCAGCATGTAGTTTGCCAAATGTTACAAAAGATGTGACTGCTATCTGGTCATACTGTAAAACTTGTTATTTAATGCCATATTGAGTTCCCATTCCTCCCAATGGCAGATAGTGTTGTAGTCAGTTCTGGGTTTTCTCAGTCATTTTAGACTTTAACTTGGTTAATTAAAAAATTTCCTCTCCTTATTCTACTCCCACAAGTAATGTTTAACACCTGGGGCTCATGTCTTCATGGAGAAGCCTAGTCATGACGCTATCTGCTGACAGCCACAGTTCTGCATCATCTCTGTTCTTCTAGCTTCCTTGTCTTGAACTCAAGGCCCTTTCTTTTGACCTTGGCTAACCATCAGCATTTACATAATTCTTTTGGGGGCGTAGGAAAGTTGGAGATAGTATCTTGTGCTTTCTAGGCTTTTGGAGATTTGTGGGGGTGGACGTGGATGAGTTCGGGGTGGACTGTGTCTCATGTGTTCTCTACCCAAACCTGCCCTTATTTAATCCCTTTGACTTCTGCTGCTGTTACCTTTCAGCATAGGATCTCATTTACTTGACTGGGTTCCTATTGACCTTAAAGCCTTCTTATTCGCAGGTAATCAAACTTACTGGGGATTCATTCAGCCCTTTCAACTCTGCTCCTCTCCCCTTCCTGGAAGAGGATCTTATTTTTTCCAGTTTGGGGTTTGGAGATGGGCAGAGTACAATATAAAATTGGTTCTGTATGCTTCCACATGCTTACAAATCTTTCCTCGTAGGAAAAGTATTTACACGTGGACTAAGCACTTTGATGTGACAGTCAAGGTGATGATGGTTTTGTCCAGTGAACCCACTGTAACTAGGTCCCTAACTCTGTGTGCTCCTGAAATGGGAGAGGGTGAAAGTAAACAGAGAAATGGATTGGGCAGGGGGTGTACTGTCAGGATCATCTAACCACATCTATTTAATTGCATTTCTTTTCTTTCCCTTCCTTTCCTTTTAAAGACAAATGATGGAGAAATGTGGTGCAGTTTCTGTTGTTTGAAGAAACGTTTGGAGTTCTGCTTTTCTGTCAGATAAAAGTCCTGCTTCAGCTATCTTGTTTGGCTCCTTGTGGCAGTGCATTCAATCTCTATCTCTCTACTTGAGCTATATGATTTCCTTCCATTTAAATTTTTATTTAATTATGTTCATTTATTTTTGTTAGCAACTTAATGTTGAATTCTATAATTTACTGAATTTTTAGCATTTTAATAAATAAGAATTTGTAAATTAAGGCTCAAATATCCAAACATTATACATGTTGCTTCTTTTTGGCTTATTTATTTTTCAAATATTTGTTGAAATGCCCATATAATTCCTTATGCCATCATTATTCCGGGTAGTTGAGATATGACAGTGAACAAAGTAGAAAACAGTCTTCACTTTTATGGAGTGTGCAGCCTATCTTTGAAGATGATTACTAGATATCAACCATAAAAGGTGGTACGTTATATACAGATGCACAAAAAAGAAGAAGTCTATGTTATAGCCATAATTTTCCAAATATGCCATGTGAGGTGGTGTAAAAATAGAAGAAGAGTTATTTTGTGTATTTGTGTATTTGAGATCAAACGAAGTTAAATTATTCCATCACCATTCTTTGTGACTCAGAAGTAGGAATGGAGTTGGAATGTTAAGCAATGTCGACATTACTTAAAAGGATTACAATTGACTAAGTTTAAATTTGATGCTTCCCAGGGTATTAAAGAGATAATCACTGACTAGGAGAGGCTTATAATGAAATTACCATTTCTTTTATTACATAAGGAGGTAAAAAATATATTTAAATAAATACGTTTTATTTCATCATTAAACATTATAGGTATATAGCATGCTACTGATGAGTTTGACAAAACTATTCGAGAGTGACATGCAACATATTCTTCTGCAAAAAAGGTCCTGACTACATTGGAATTTGATGTTAAAAATAAGCCAGCATGGAAATATGGCTCATTTGCAATCAACTGAAAGTTTTTGTTAGGAAACCTGTCCCAATGCGGCAAACAGAAATATTTAGGACACATAGCTGTATGGTGTTTCATGGTGGCATTTGTGCCAATATTTGTGAAACAATCACCAGAAATTTGATTGATTGGCCTTGGACTAGGCAGCCAGAAACAAAATCCATTCCTTGGGAGTCCTTGTCACAAATTGTATTTGTTTCTTTAACACTTGTTTCTTTTTTACCTCCATGACTTAAAAAAAAAAAAAAAAAAAGATTTCCTTTCACCAGAATTGTGCCTATAATGTGCAGCCATATCTCTATGAACAGTGCCTGCCCTATGTCTATCCAGATGAATATGCAATTTGCAAGTTGCTGATTAAAATGAAAGTCTGCACATGTATATGAATGTCTGGTCACATTTTAAAAGGAAATCTCAAATGCTGACATTCCCTTTCTGTACAATCCAACAGCTGGAGTTCTTGTATATACACTAAGCCTTATGCCATATCTTTTAAACAAAGAATGAACCTGTATATGAAAAGCAGCCAGGAAGACTTTGGCTCCATGGCTCTGCATGAAACAAACGCCCCCTGAGAGCCTCCTCCTGCTCCTCTAGTCCTCTGCTTCAGAATCCCTGGCTGTTGGTATTTGAGTGATGCGGCAATAGATGCTCATGGGATTTCTACAGGCGGTGAGAAGCCCAGTTTCTATTATAATAGACCAGGTACTGGTGAAGAACACAGAATGTTATCAGTCAGTGTTTACCTTGGTGTCTTGGGAAGGGATTTGGGGGATGGGGATGGGGAGCAAAGGAGAAACTGGGTAGGAGAAGATGCTATACCCTGTTAATTTCCTGAGTTACACTAGGAGACCACAAAGAGATTTATTCTAAACTATACGAAAAGTAGCCATTGGTAGGAATTGATGTTCTTTTAAGAAGTGGCAGGTTGAGAATAAGACAGCTACTGCTGATACGGTCAAAAGGGGTCATTTTGTATACTTACATCTTAAAGTGTAATTAGAGAAGTGCTCACAAAACTCTTAACTGCTGGGAGTAAATTACGTGAAAGCTCACTATTTTCCTAGAACACATCAAGCCTGCACATATGAGAAAAATGCCCTGCCTTCTAGTTCTGAAACCAATCAATATGTCCACCTACATCAGGCTTCGCACTTAGGTCATTTATTCACCTTCTAACTGGGTAATAATAATAACAATAGTTGAAATGGTCAAAAGGCAAAGTTTCTTCCTCCCTCATCCAGAAGAGATAAGAGTAGGGTTTATTTTAGATTGATTTGTCTTCCCTCTGCTGTCAGAACAAAGCAATTCCTTTGACCACACTACTTTTTTATATTTACAAAGTGGACCTAGAAAAAAATGTTACCTGACATATATTTAATGCTTGGTGGCTATTGTGTGAAGTGTCAGGAATTATTTAAAAAAGAATAAATAAGTAGAAAACTACAATTCATCATCTAGCACTTAGCTGTTGGCTATGTTGTAGAAGTTGAATGAAAGTTTATTAATTGAAGGAAGTCTACTGTAGAAATAAAACCCTATGGGTAGCTATAACAGAGTGGTCTACCCTCTCTGAGAACCAAGAAATCTTTCTTAGAAGAGGAGACATCTGATTTTGTTATTTATATATGATTAGGAATTCACAATTCAGAGAGAGAAAAAAGAGCAGTTCATATTAAAACAGCCTAACGTGTGTGAACAACACGGAAGCACAACACACAGAGCATATTTAGGAAACTCTGAGAAGTGTGGTGTGAATGAAGCATAGGGTGGACGTGCAGTAGGGAGAGAGGATGGAGTTGAGGCTAGAAGGTGTGGTAAGGGCCAGGGCTCAGAGAAGGCATGGACTTGTATTTTACTCCCTATTGTATGTTCAAGACAAAGAGTACCTGGTTTTTAGGAAGGGTTGACTATATGTTAAGTAAATGAATGGATAAACAAATAAATAAATACATGGATGAAATGATGACAATGAAGCCACTAATTTATTGTTATAGACAGGGAGAGGTCAAGGAAGACTTTTAAGCAGGATAGTGACATAAGATATATAGCGTTTATGGAAGGGTTTGTGGGCTGGTTGATGGAGAGGCTGGGTTCAGAGAGGTCACTGAAATAGCTATATATTGTCTGCTGATGAATTTCTAAGGAGAATTTTGTTTAAGGTAAATATAGTACTGAGAGAGCTATATATAAAGCAGAATCAATAAATACTGTTGACTCATTAGATGTAGTGGGTGGATGGTTGAGAATGACTGGTTGAGCAATTGGTTCAGACAAGTAGCTTGTGAGGAACCTGAGCAGGTTTTAGGTAGAGACGTCCTATAGGTTGTTAGACTCGCAGGTCTAGAAGTCACAGGAAAACTGAGAATTCAGGATAGAGCCTCAGGCACCCTTAGACTATAGATGATATCTGAGAAAAAAATGTGAGGGTGGAATTTAGAGGATCATCAAACAGAAGGATCTAAAAGGGAACTAAAAAATGCACTGAAAGGGAGATTATGAAACAACAACCAGGTAAAAGGACCAGGAAGAAGTAGGACCGGCTATTTCTTGTTTGTTCATTAGGACATTCTGAGAAATGTCATCTATTGGAGTTACTGAATGTAAACTCTTTTTTCAGTCACTTTCCAATTTTAATTTATTATAATGCTCTAACATCTTTCTTTGGTTGCTCATTTAATGGGATTGTGCCATACAACTTGGCTTAATGAATATTTAGGATACAATGGTGCTTTGTGATAGTTTTCAGAAAGCTGCTTCATTTTCTTTAACTGTACTTTATCTGTAATACCAGGTGGAAACTTTGCCCCACATCCTTATTTCAGAGCAGTAGTAATGACACAGGTATTCTGTAAAATCAGGCCCAAACCTGGGGAAACAAAAGTAAACATACTTAAGTTAGGACACAGATTATTTTCCAAAGAAAAGGAGGAAGGAGGAGTAGAATTCAGGGGTTGGGTGGGGGGCAAACCACATAAATCCTTAGAGATTAGAAAATTTCAAGTTTCCTTCCTTTTTTGAAAACTATTTCCCTTTTGGGATTTAACAGCTACTCAGAGTAACCAGGTGAGTCAAACACAGGCACAAGTGGGCATTTGTCCAGATCCCCAAATTTGAAACAATTTAGCACAAATTGTCAGTCTATGCTGAGAATAGCAGGGGCTGCTTTTTTACAGTTCTCTAGCTCATTTGACAGATCTTTGAGGGGAAATTCAAGCACTTACTGGCACTAAGTCATTAGTCAGTGTTTCAGTCAGCACCGGCCCACTATGTCTTTCAGGTCCTAAAAAGCAACTGCTGCCCCTTCTAGAAAATCAGGGATAGTGTGGCAAAAGGGAAATCAATTAATTTAGCAAATAATAATAAATACTCATAAGGTAAATGAGATCACGGAAACAAATTAAGAAATGTATTGCACTTTTATTTCCCTTACCATACAAATTGGTTTTTATAAATTAGGACACTAATGTATATATAAATCTGGTTGCTGCTTACACCATTAATTCATTATCCCTTCCCGAGACAAGTGACAGCCATTTAGATTCTATTAAAAGTGTTAGTTGAATTTTGAGTTCATTTATGAAACGAGAACTAAATGTCCAGTTTCCTTCGGTATAACTATCATCTATTTTCATTCATTATTTACTTTCTGAGGTTAAATAAAAGATAATTTTACTGTTATCTTTCAAAGCAAGGTGGTTTTTACCCTATCTATAAACTTAGAGTTAATATACCAAAATACAGGGGGAGAGAGCTTTGTGTGGTAGGGTATCGTGTTGTAATAAAGGTTTCCTTTATTGTAGAACCCTGAGAAAGTTTGGCTTACTTAACCCTAACTTAGCCTTAATGTGAACACTACAGATATTCATAGTTTTAGATAAAACGCCTCCCATTTTTCTCCTCTTTTTCTAAACACTGAAGTTCCTTACTGATAAAGGCAAGAGTACATAATATGGTGAAAAATACATTCTTCCATTGAACGACCACTGAGTGTCTTCTATGTTTTAGAAACTGTGATAGGAACTATGAATACAACAGTGAATAAGATGTTTCTTGAAGAGTCATGTGGCATAATTAGATATGTATAATTATTGATTTATACCAACCCGAATTTTTAAATTATTAACTTACATACTTGCACTCAGTTTACTCCATAGAATATTTGAACTGAAACACATACACACACACACACACACACACACCCCTTTACAAGAGTAAAAGTAAATAACCAAGACAGTTGAATATATGGGCAGTAAAATAATAAATAAAAACCAGGGGTAAAGTTGCACTCAGAAATGTATATCGTTTGGACCTATGCAGTTGTAGTTACTAAGACAGTCAGAAAAATTGGTCTGTAAGCTTCCCAGAGACCAAGTCAAAGAGGAGGAGTAAACAGAGCCATTTACAAGATTAAATGCCCACTATTTCAATGATGTCATCTGTAGTGACCATTTACATTGGGCACTTATAATTTTTTGTTGATTCTCCCAATAACTCTGATAGAAGAAAGGTTCAGTAATTTGCTCGAGGATCCACATCCAGTAAATGGTAGAACTAAGATCAGAACTCAGGGCTGTTGGACTTCAAAGCCTGACTTCTAATTAACCTATACAGTCCTCTCCTCTAAAGTTCATTGTCTCGCAAGGTGCATGGGAGAAGCCTTGCATGGACTCACTGTAAGATAATATCCTAAAGGAATTTCGGAAATGCCGTGGAAACATACAGAAGGAAATCCTCCTGCTTGTATATGTATACAAACATTGGCATACATGTACACACTTATAAAAGAAATAATTTGTATGTTTTTAGAAAACAGTTTTTACAGTCACTCAGATTCCTTCCTGGTTGTTTTATTTTAGACATGTGAGCACACCACTATACATATCCTCCTGTTATACTCCCTAAATTTGTCAATGATTCCAGAAGATAGAATGCTAATTATTGAGATTGGTTCACAAATCTCATATTAAAACATAATCTACAACATTCAGAAGATAGACACAGGCCAAAATTTGGTAGTGACCTCTCATATTTCTTTAATCAATAGGCCAAGCACAAATGTGTTATTTCAGAGCTGTGTTGGAACATTGGTAATGAGGAAAATGGTATTTTTTTATGAGTTGCATAAATGCTTTGTGATGTTACTGAAATATCTTAATTGCATTTATGAATGTATTTAATGAGTTCCATTTAAAATGTGATATTATGTACCTCATGGGACTAAATGACTCATTCTATCCAGACACAGTGCAAACCCAAAGGAACATTGTTTTTTGCCTGCGGTGCAGGGTGAACCAGAAAGCTCTAATCCAACTGTTAGTCACTCTGCTCTGCCTGTGTGAACTGTGTGCTGTGCCCACAGGAGATCTGAGCTGGGGACTCTCTGTCCAGGAGCCTCTGGTCTGGTATCCAGGCTTAATTGAATAACAGCAGGGGCTTCAGCTGGAAGAGATGAGATGGCCAGTCAAGATGGCTACAAGGTCAAGAAACAGCCTCAGAGAAAGCAATGTTTATGTCACAGAGTTGGTAGAAGATCAATTTCGGACAGTTGGTGAGTTGCTGAGAAGAGATTTGCTTTATTGCAGAATGAGAAAGAGTGAAGGCAAGTGTAACACCTACTTTGCTAGAACCCTGATAATCAGTGTAGTCCAGAGGCAAAACTCTGATTTTTCTTTCAAATCATTTTTATTCCAATTCCTCCTCCATGATTTTATAGTTCATTTATGATGCATATGCTTAGTAATAATAGCTAATTTAATAAGCACCTACTATGTGCCAATTACTACACTAAACACTTTCATGTGCATTATCTCCTTTTGTTTTCCCAGCAACTCTATGCAGTACATATTGCTATTACTATTATTCCAGTTTTATACATAAAGAAACAAAGGCTTGGCAACTTTGCTCAAGGTTATGTAGCTATTAACTGCAAGAGGTAGAATTTGAATCCAACATTTAGCCACCAAGTTGTCTTTTCATTTATATACTTACTTATATTTATTTATTGTTTTGAGCCAGGTTTCTGAGTTATAATTTACATATAGTAAATTTACTGGACAGTTCAATGAATTTTGACAAATGTAGACAATCATGTAATCATATCTCAATCAGGATGTCGATGAAAATTTTCTACAACTCCAAAAGATTCCCTCATGCCCCTTTGCATTGTAGGAATATTTTGTACAGTCAGTCCCCTCCTCTCACACACAGCCCCTGGTAATCAAATTTATTTCTGTGTTTATGGTTTCGCCTTTTCCATAATAAAATAATACAGTTTTGGTTCTTTGTTTCTGGATTTTTACACTTAGCCTATGTTTTTTGGATTCATCCATGTTGCATGTATTAGTAGTTTTCACCTTTCTGTTGCTGAGTCATTTTCAATTCTATGTAGGTGCCACAATATATTTATCTATTCACCATTTGACGGACATTTCCAATTCTGGATTACTGTGACTAAAGCTGCTATTAACATTTGAGCATAGGTCTTTGTGTGATACGTCTTTATGTTTTTTGAGTAAATACCTAGTAGCGGAATTAAGTTGTGTGGTGTGTGCTTAACTTTATTAGAAGCTGCCAAATTGTTTTTCAAAAATGGCTGTACTATTTTGTGTGCATTTTAGTTACTCCATATCATCCGTGCTTCCTATTATCTATCTTTTCACATTTAGCCATTCTTGTGTGTTTATAGCGTTATCTTGTTGTGGTTTTACTTTGTATTTTCTTTTTATTCTTTTTTTTGAGATGGAGTCTCACTCTGTCGCCCAGGCTGGAGTGCAGTGGCCCAATCTCCTAGGCTCACTGCAAGCTCCGCCTCCCGGGTTCACACCATTTTCCTGCCTCAGCCTCCGGCCTCCCGAGCAGCTGGGACTACAGGCACCCACCACCACACCTGGCTAATTATTTGTATTTTTAGTAGAGACGAAGTTTCACCGTGTTAACCAGGATGGTCTCGATCTCCTGACCTCGTAATCTGCCTGCCTTGGCTTCCCAAAGTGCTGAGATTACAGGCATGAGCCACCGCGCGCCCAGCCCCTATTCTGTATTTTCTTAATGGCTAATGTTGTAACATCTTTTCATGTTTGTATTTGCCTTCTGCATATTTCCTCTGTTGAAATGTTCATTGAGCTCTTTTGTCCATTTAAAAACTTGGATTCTTTGTCTTACTATTGAGTGAAACCACTTTTATACATTACGGATATAAATCCTTTTGTTCATTCTGTTATTTATTCATTCATTCTACCTACCAAATAATCAATAATCATTTGTCGACTATTTCTTATTAGATACTTTAGTGGGTTGATTAGTGTGTGCCCCAGAATTCATGTCCATCTGCAACCTCAAAATGCGACCTTCGTTGAAAATAGGGTCTTTGCAGATGTAATTCATTTGGGAAGTTCAAGATGACATCATCCTGGATTGATGATGGGTCCTAAATCCAAAGACTGGTGTCCTTATTAGAAGAGAAGAGGACACAGTGGAACATACAGAAGGTGGCTATGTGAAGACAAAGGCAGAGACTGAAGTTAGATGGACAAAAGACAAGAGCACCAGGAACCACTGGACACTGGAAAAGGCATGGAAGGATTTCCCCCAGAATCTTTGGAGGAAGTGTGGCCCCACTGACACCTTGACTGCAGACTTCTTGCTTCCAGAACTGTGAGAGATAAACTTCCATTGTTCCAAGTTAATGATAATTTGTCCCAACACCCCTAGGAAATGACTACAGTCAATATTCCAGGAAAATGGGCTACTACAATGAATAAGATGCAGTTAAGAAGTTCAAAGAGAGCTGATACGAAGTAAACTGGCAGCCATTTACAGAAGGCATCTGCAACATTTTTACAAAATTAGCAATATTTGAATTATTTTTAAAAGGATGATTAGGCATTGCTTGGTCAGATGTAGGGTGGGAGGAAGGAACAGAGATGCAAGGTGGGCAGAGCAGACATAGCAAAGAGTGAAGCCATGAGAGGTCTTGGTGGGGAGGAAAATTGTGTGTCTATGAGTAGAGCATAGAGGGGACAGGGCAGCAGATATGGTTGAAGAGTTTGAGAGGTAGACATAATCTGAACGGCTTTGTACGTCATGCTAAAGTGTCTGTTTTATTCTATAGGCAATGTAGAGCAAGCCAAGATCTTAAAGATGGAAAACAATGTAATCAGATATCAGTATAGAGGAGTGATTAAGAGCACATGTGCCTGGGCCTGAATCCTGGCTCTGCTGCTTACTAACTATGGAAACTTGAGCAGGTTTCTTATCATCTGTCTTTCATCTGTACAATGGAGATAATAATGGCACCTATGGCAAAGTGCTGATGTGAGGAGCAAATGAGTTAAACAGGCATAATTCTTAGCAGTGTCTAGCGTATATGAGACACTGAACTGAATGCTAGTCATTATTATCTGGCATGCATTTTATTAATGGAAAGTTCATCCTGGCAGGAATATGGAGATAATTGAGGCAGAGAAAATGTGTATGAGATAGTAGCAATTATTTGAGCAAATGTGTGAACAATGTAGGGAGGAAGGAGAGATTTGGGACTATTTCTTATGTACAGTCTGAGTTGTACTGGTCAATATGCTGTGAAGAATTGGAAAAAAGAAAATACATTGGCTCAAAGATTTCTGCCTTGAGACAGAGTAGATATTGATGTCGTTAGCAGTGAGCAGAATCATAATATAAACAATGGCATTTGGGGAAGGTATGGTGAGGAGTGGGGAATACATTTTATTTCAGAGATGTTAAGATTAATGTGACTGTGACATCCAGGTAGAGAAGCTTAGAAGGCAAGTTAGAAGGCATCTTCAAAGGAAGGGAATAGATGTAAATTCCTAATGTTTCTCAAGGAGGACCCCTTGAATACTTTATGAGCATCATCTGGAGCTCTTGTTGAAAACATAAATTCATCAACCCTATTTGTATTATTCAGGTTCTCTAGAGGGACAGGACTAATAGGATAGATGTATATATGTGAAAGGCAGTTTATTAAGGAGTACTGACTTGGACGATCACAAGGTGAATTCCCACAATAGGCTGTCTGCAAGCTGAGGAGCAGGGAAACCAGTCCAAGTCCTAAAACCTCAAAAGTAGGGAAGCCAACAGTGCAGTCTTCAGTCTGTACCCAAAAGCCCGAGAGCCCCTGGCAAACCACTGGTGTAAGTCCAACAGTCCATAAGCTGAAGAATTGGGAGACCAATGTTTGAGGGCAGAAAGCATCCAGCACAGGAAAAAGATGGAGGCCAGAAGACACAGCCAGCCTAGTGCTTCCATGTGCTTCTGCCTGCTTTTATCCTAGCCACGCTGGCAGCTGATGAAATGGTGTCCATTCCAGATTAAACGTGGGTCTGTTTCTCTCAGTCCACTGACTCAAATGTTAATATCCTTTGGCAATACTCTCAGAGACACACCCAGGAAAAATATTTTGCATCCTTCAATCCAATCTAGCTGATACTCAATATTAACCATGTCACCATTCAAATCATACTGAATTTGAATAGCTGACAGACAGGCCTTAAGAATTCGCATTTAAGGACTCTTCTAAGTCGTGCTTGTGTATATAAGAATCACTGGTTTCTGGAAAACCTGTGGGCCTCCAATCCTTAGTTGTTCATTAGAATCACCTTGAGAACTTAAAAACAAACAAACAAACAAACAAACAAACAAAAACTGATGCCAGGGCTCCACCTCCAGGATAATCAGATTTAATTGCTATGAAATGGGGCCACAGCTTCAGGCTGTTTAAAAGTACCCCAGGTAATTCTAATTTGCAGCCAGAAACTAGAAGGGAAAAAATGTAATATTTAAGAAGATGGGAGAAATGACCTGGTGATCAGAAGAGATCCGATTGTCAGGTGAGGAAAATAGTTTTAAAAGTAGGAAGAGGTAACATTACTAAATTTGACAGTGCTAATAGCTGAAAGAGATGTAGAACTGAAAATAGGTTAGTGAATTTGACTAACAGGAGTTCAATGATAGTTTTATGGAGGGTATTTTCAATGGAGAGGAATAGATATAGAAACAAGAGAGAAAGCATGGAGAAAACAAACACAGACTATGCTTTCACAAAGCTTGAAAAGAGATGGAACACAGCTCACAGCAAGGACAATATTTTCTCTCTGTGTGTACACACATATGCATGGTTGACCCTTGAACAATATGGGTATGAACCAGCAAGCCCTCTTATACATGGATTTTCTTTCACTTTTGCCACCTCTGAGACAGCAGGACCAATCTCACCCCTTCCTCAGTCTACTCAATGTGAAGGCAAGAAAGATGAAGACCTTCATGATGAAGAGTAAATATATTTCCTCGTGGTTATGACTGCTTCTCTTATTGGTAAGCCTTCTTTTCAATATTAGACCACTAGTAGTTAAACTTTGGAGGAGGTAAAAGTTATGTGAGGATTTTTAACTGCACCGGTGGGTATCCCAACCACTAATTTGTTCAGGGGTCAATTGTACACGTTTTTTGAATGAAAATATGTAGAACTTTTGTAGGCAAAAACGAAAGCACTAGAGGAGAACATGTTGAGGATATAATTTTAAATAGTTTATTTCATGGAGCAAACTCTAGAAAAGAAAAAATTTTCAATTTTAGATGTGCAGTAAGTCTTCAGCCAACATTGTTGAAAGGTTCTTGGAAACTGTGATTTAAGTAAAATGATGCATAACAAAACCAATTTTACCACCAGTTAACTGATATATATATAAGAGTTAAGTTCTTACATCATATTTCTGCTCACATAAAACTAGAAGGCCCACACACTTCTAATATTAAACATTGACGTAAATATGGTCTATACATCCATTTAAAAAAGATTAATAAAAACAAGTAAGATAGTTACTTACCCAAGTTTTGGTGAGTTAATGAGTGATTGTAGTCATAGTGGTGATTCCAATCAAGGAATAAATGTTTGTAAAGAGAGAATGGTAAAGAACCACTCTCCCACCATGTAGTTCAAAACCATTATCAAGTAGGGTGACTCGCTGAGTGCTTTCCTACCGTTTTAGTTTCTGTGCATTTGTATGATTATCATTTACTTTACAAATTTTTATTTTATAATAATTTCTATTCATTATTTTCATTTTCTGATATGCTTACTCCAGTTCTGGGTCATGGGTGACTGCTGGATGCCCAGAGCCTCTCTCAACAGCTTAGGGGCAAGGTGGGAGTGAGCCTTGACCAAGATGCTATTCCATCATAGGGCTCACTCACACACACACTTACTCAGATAGGGACCAGGTAGACACGTCAATGAACCTAACAGGCACAGCTTTGGTTTGTGGGAGGAAAACCCATGCAGACATTGAGAGAACGTGCAAATTCCACACAGGCAGTGGCCCTGGCCAGAATTGCTTTTTTTTTTTTTTCCTTCATCAGTGTTATACTGAAATGATGTTGAATGAAATGACATTATTTGAGGATTTGCTGACCAGAGGAAAAAGACACAGTTCTCTCCCTGAGAATAGGAGGTAAGGATAAAAGAAGAGGTAGTTTGCTGGAATGGGACAATATTTGCTATTTGTAGCCCCACTTTTCCAGTGCTGTATGAGGTTCAATCCTCTGTGAGAGAAGGGATTGGAGGTAATAAGAGGACTTGAAGAAGTAATGGATTGTTTGCAAGGAGAATGTGAGAGGAAGTTGAATAAGGACCAATATAAACACTGCTGGACAGTGTTCGACAGTCCCATTGGGATGTGAAGTCATAGATTTACAGTGGCAGCAATTCATAGAGCCAGGTGATTTTCTCTAGCAACACTTAGCAGTTCATACATACATGGGTTAGGGCTGGCAGGGGTAGGGCGGAAGAAGAGAAGGAGAAGAAGTGACAGCATTGTTAGAGCACTGTTAAAGTGATTGATATAACGAGTTTGTGGTGTGGGCAGGAGAGACTAGCCCGGTATAATAAAGAAGGATGATGCAAAGATTAATAGTTATTAAGAGCTCCTGATGTAGGTTTAATAAAAGTAGGAGAGTGAGAAAAAGGTGGAAAGAGTGAAGGTTATGAAAAGTAAGTAGGATCCTCAGTTTATTATTTCAGAAGGGGTAAAGATATTGGTAACTATGATGGCCTTGGTTTAGTTAGGACAGTGAATTGCTGATTGTAGCAGAATAATGGTAAAATGGGATAGGAGAGGGAGACATTGAGACCAGATGCCTGGGTTCTTCATGAACTTAGGTAGTAATCTGGTGCGTGCTAGATATGAAGGATGAAAATTTGACAAGGTGTGGGATGTGGTCCAGATTTGAGCACATCAGAAGGAGAGATGGTCCTGTGCTGGAATCCTATCACCACCTGGGGAGTGTTGGCCATGTTATTTCTGTGAGTCTCAACTTTTTCGTTTATAAAACCAGATATTACAGTAGTTACCTCCTAGTGGATTTTAATTATTTTATTTCTAGGATAAGTAACTTAACACACGTAAAACACTTAGCACGGATGCTGGTGCTTACAAATGCACATGAAATACTAATTCTCGAATCTCCTCCCACCTTCCTATATTCTTGTGCCTGAGAGGCCATCAAGTAGATACTTACTTGATGGAGTGCTATGTACTATGAAAATCTGTAATTAAGGTATGCAAAAGCTACACTTTTTTTTTCTAAGTTTAATTTCAGCTCTTGGAAGTTTCTTCCCAAATTGCAACTATGTTTTTTGGAGCTTACCTAGCATAAGAAGACAGTGACTATGGAATCCTCTAGTCAAATAGATGGTCAGCCTCCAGGTTTTTCTTAGGCTCTTGATTCGAGCATGCTGTATGGAGAGATTCCTTTTTGCCTCTGTTTCAGTGCAATACTTTGGGGTGTGTGAATCAACTTGTGGCTTCTGGACCATTGAAGGGCAGGAGTAGTATCTGTAAGGGTTTTGATCTTGTTCAACCTAAACTCACTCTGTAGCCTTTCTTTCTTACGGAGCTTGTCACTTTTTCATGGTGCCTTCTGAAGGAACAGGGCACAGGATTCTACTCTTGGATTCTTTTTTTTTTTTTTTGAAGCGGAGTCTCGGAAATAGTTACGCTCTGTCGCCCGGAATCTGAGAGTGCAGTGGCACAGATCTCAGCTCACTGCAAGCTCCGCCTCCCGCGGTTTGCCGCCATTCTCCCGCCTCAGCTCGCGAGTAGCTGGACTACAGGCGCCCGCCACCATCGGACCTGGGCCTTATGCTCTTTTGTATTTTTAGTAGAGATGGGGTGTATCCACTGTGTTAGCCAGGAATGGTTTCGATCTAACAATAAGACCTAACAGTGCATTCCGTCTCGGCCCCCCAAAGTGCTGAGATTACAGGGTTGAGCCACCGCGCCCGGCCTCTACTCTTGGATTCTATAAAATGATCTCAGGACCTGAGAACACAGGACCCATTCTCCTCTTTCGTCTTCTGATCTCCAAGTTTCTTGATTTCTGTTTTGTTTTGTTTTGTTTTTCTCCATCCCTTCCCACCACTACCACAGCCTCCATTCAAAATACCGTAAGTTAGAAGATTTGGAAAAGATTGACTGGGAGCCCTACCCTTTACAATTCTCAATACTCCTGCCTACAAACATTTTATGACTGTCTAGGGAGCTCTTTATTTTCTGAAGGGCTTTAGGTTTTTTGATTTATTTTTGTTTTTTGAGATGAAGTCTTGCTCTGTCCCCCAGGCTTGAGTGCATTGGAGTGATATTGGCTTGCTGCAACCTCCACCTCCTGGGTTCAAGCGATTCTCCTGCTTCAGCCTCCTAAGTAGCTGGGATTACAGGCATGTGCAACCATGCCTGGATAACTTTTCTGTATTTTTGGTAGAGACGGGATTTCACCATGATGGCCAGGCTGATCTCGAACTCCTGACCTCAGGTGATCCACCTGCCTCGGCCTCCCAAAGTGCTGGGATTACAGTTGTGAGCCACTGTGCCCAGCCCTTAAACCAGTCATAACCAGAACTCTTTTGCCCCCTCACTCTTTTTCTGCCCTATCTTATCTCACCCTTGAGGCAATAATCAAACAGATTAGCTACCCAGTAAAAAACAGGATGTGAGGGAAAAAATAAATTTCGTGGAAAAAATAATTCAGAAGGGTCACTCCACTGTCTATATCTATCTATGTCTCTAATAAATTGTCCCTCTGTAGTCAATGCACTCTCAAATCTCTTATCTAAGCCAGGCCAGAAAAAAGTGATGAAAATTCCAGACACAAGAGATGGGGCATTTTGTAGGTTTGTAGTAATTGAGGAGCTGAGACTCCAAAGAGGGAATAAGAGAGATACCCTGGAATGAGACTGAGTAAATAGTAACCTATTTGGCTCAGCTTCTACATAGAACACAGGGCTTTTACACTTGATCAAATGGTAAATAAACCTTTAGAGAGATTGTATAATAAGGCTGGGGAACTGTATGATGTTGACTCATCTCAGAGGAATGCTTATTTCCCACTTTAAAAATTATTCATCATTATTTACCTTAGAGTAGAGGTTTCTTGTTTTTAAAACCCTGATAGAGTACAATAGACAGAAATGGCTTTAAAAATCAAACCTAAAGGGCTTAAAGACAAATGATAACAATTTTCTTTTAAATGTTCAAAACATTCTGTTAGCCTAACTCATGTCATCTAACTGCAGACCACTCTTTTACCTTAAGAAATCTCAGAAGAGAAAATATTACTCCTTTGTTTTTCTCTCAAAATAAACCTGCCAGGACTATAGTATTGTACTAAGACATGGGACACTATTTACATTTTATTCTATGTGAAAGGTTTTTTAAAATTATTATTTTATTTTATTTTATTTTACTTTAAGTTCTGGGATACATGTGCAGAACATTTAGGTTTGTTACATAGGTATACATGTACCATGGTGGTTTGCTGCACGTATCAACCCATCATCTAGATTTTATCCCCTGCATGCATTAGGTATTTGTCCTAATTCTCTTCCTCCCCTTGCCCCCGACCACTAGGCAGGCCCTGGTGTGTGATGTTCCCCTCCCTGTGTCCATATGTTCTCATCATTCAACTCCCACTTATAAGGGAGAACATGTGGTGTTGGTTTTCTGTTCCTGTGTTAGTTTGCTGAGAATGATGGCTTCCAGCTTCATCTATGTCCCTCTACCAAAAATACAGAAAAGTTATCCAGGCATGGTTGCACATGCCTGTAATCCCAGCTACTTAGGAGGCTGAGGCAGGAGAATCGCTTGAACCCAGGAGGTGGAGGTTGCAGCAAGCCAATATCACTCCAATGCACTCAAGCCTAGGGGACAGAGCAAGACTTCATCTCAAAAAATAAAAATAAATCAAAAAACCTAAAGCCCTTCAGAAAATAAAGAGCTCCCTAGACAGTCATAAAATGTTTGTAGGCAGGAGTATTGAGAATTGTAAAGGGTAGGGCTCCCAGTCAATCTTTTCCATTTACATGATAGGTGAGAGGAGAGAAGGACAGAAGTAGAAGTAAAAATATGGCAAAATTCTTGATTTCTTTATGTAAAAGACACAGATTCTTATGAACTTTTCTGGAAAATAATATGTGGGCAAAAAAATGGAATGATTATTACAAGAAAGTGAATAAAATATGTACCTTTTCACCAACGAGGAAAATAAAATGAATCAGAAAACTTGTTCAAACCATATAAAGGGAAGAAAGGAGAAAAATAATAGGTAGAATAAATAAATTCCAAGAAAGCAGAAAATACAAATGTTCATGGATTCAACTCACCCATTAAAACTCAGACAATATCTGATTGGCTTCTTTCTAAATGTTCTGCTGAATTATAACATATATACAAAATGCACCAACCATAAGTATATATTATAGAAATTGAATGTATGTGTTCACAAGTTGAACATACTTTGGAATCAGAATCAAAATCAAGAAACATTAACAGACCTGCAAAAGCATCCTCCCTCCTTTGACTTCATACTTCACCACCAGTATCTACCCCTTTAACCCTACCTCCATTCAGGCATTACCTTGTCCAAGAGAAAGCACTATTTTGACTTCTATTATGATAGATTAGTCTTTCCTGTTTCTGAATTTTATGTAAATACGATCTACATTATGTAACCTTTCATGTCCAGCTTCTGTCACTCAACATCATATTTGTGAGATTCATACATGTCATTGCATATGGTTGTAGACTATTCAATCTCAATGCTGCAAAGAGTTTTATTGTAACAATATTCAACACTTTATTATTCATTCCATTATCGATGAACATTTGCATAGTTTCTGGTATTATAAATAGCACTGTTATAAATATTCTAATTCATGTATGTACATGTCTTGTGGTAAACATATGGGACAAATTTCTGTTGAGTTTAAATTTAGGAATGGAACTACAGTGCATGAGATCTCTAGATGCGCTGCATCTTTGCTGTACTTGGTATTTCTTATCTTTTTACCTTTATTTTGGTTGAGGTGTATTGTTTTTAAATTCTCTGATCACTGGAGAAGTTGAGTACCTATTTGTATTATTGTTGATCTTTTTTGTGAAAAGCTTCAAGTATTTTACCCATTTTTCTATATTGTTTCTATTTTCTCATTGACTTGTAGGTGTTGTTTATATACTCTGATAATAATTGTCACATGTATGTATTGAAGATATTTTATCCCATTCTGTGGCTTGCCTTTTTCATCTTTTAGTGATGTCTTGGATAAGCAGACATTTCTAATTTTAATATACAGAAATGGATTAATCTTTTCCTTTTGGATAATCATTCAGTGTCCTGCTTTAAATATTTCCCCCTAGCCTGAAGTCATGGGTATATTATCCTATATTGTCTTCTAGATGCTTTGCTATCCTACTATTCACATTTATAAGTATAATTCATCTAGAATTAATTTTAGTGTATAGTACAATTATTAGTTTTTTCTTTCTTAATATAGCAAATCAACACAGAATCACTTAATTGTTTTTAAAGCAAAACCAAAACAATAATAAATGTTTCTACTACTGTGAAGTGCATCACTTTCACATTGTGTCTATGTATGTCTGAATATGTTTCTGGGCAGTCTATTCTGTTTTCTTTGGTGCATTTTTCTATTCTTTTCACCAGCATCGCACTTTCTTAATCAACTATTATGTCTTGGTGTCCAGTAGTGTTCTTTGTTCTTTGCCTACTCCCTTTTCTTCTTCTCCTCCTCCTCCTGCTCTTCCACTTCCTTCTCCTCCTCCTCCTCCTTCTTTTTTTTTCTTTTCTTCTTCTTTTTTTTTTTTTTTTTTTTTTTTTTTTTTTTTTTTTTTGAGGTGGAGTTTTGCTCTTGTTGCCCAGGCTGGAGTGCAATGGCAGATGTCAGCTCACTGCAACCTCTATCTCCTAGGATCAAGCGATTCTGCTGCCTCAGCCTCCCAAGTAGCTGGGATTACAGGTACCCACCACCACTCCCGGCTAATTTTTATATTTTTAGTGGAGACAGGTTTTCACCATGTTGGTCCGGCTGGTGTTGAACTCTTGGCCTCAGGTGATCTGCCTGCCTTGGCTTCCCAAAGTCCTGGGATTACAAGCGTGAGCCACCATGCCTAGCCTCCCACTTGTCCAACTATATTTTTCTTCTTCATAGTTGTCTTGACTATTCTTCATCCTTTCAGTTTTATATACATCCTCACCATCAAACCTTGCTTGGATTTTGTTTGGGCTAAAATTAAATGTTGTTGCTTAATTAGGGGAGAATTAACTCTTTATAACACTAAGTCTTTCAATTCATGAATATAAAGTAGCTCTTTCAATTTATTTGTGACTTATTTTACTTATTAAAATAAAATTTTAACAGTTACTGTGTCTTTCATTAAAGTTATTTCTTTGATTTGCATAAGCTATGCTAATAAAATTTTAAAATTTGCTTTAATTGCATATTGGTAGATAAAATGTAACAGATTTTCTTTGTTTTGATCTTTTATCCAGACACTTTGGCAAATTTACTCATTCATTTTAATTGTAGATTTTTTTCGGATTTTCTACATGTTCATTAATGTTGTCTATAAATATTGACAGGTGTATTTATTCCTTTCCTGTATTTCTACAATTGATTTCTTTTACTTACCTTATTGCACTGGTCCAGATTTTTAGTTTCATGATAAAAGAAAATGGTGACAATGGATATCTATATCTTGTTCTCAATCACTTCATCTTATTTTTCACATGTTTGTATGTTTGACCAATAAGCATAATATCTGCTATAATCCTTTTATTTTGTTAGTATTGTTATTAAATGAAGGAATTTTTTTGGATTCCTAGCTTATTAGAAATTGTTTTCTTTTTAATCAAGAATGAACATTAAATTGTATATAATGGTTTTTCTGTAATCATTGAGATGGTCACATGCACTTTCTCCCTAGTAAAGTGGCATATTACCTTGGCTTTCTAAAGGGTAAATCAAACTTGCATTTTAGGAAACAACTTGACTGTGATGCTTTGTACTTTATAGACATTACTGTATTATGGATGCTAATATTTTTCCAGATTTTTTCATATTGGAGGAGAGATTGACATGTAAATTATCTTTTTTTATATATCTCTTTTCCAGGTTTTAGACTTATAGAACTATTTGAAAAATATCTTCTTTATATAGTCTCTAGAAAATGTCTGTAATCATGGTATATCTTAAAGGTTTGGAAAATTTATTGGCAAAGTCATTTGGGTCAGCAGTTATTTGTGGGAATATTTGTAATTATAGAACTATTTCATTTAATAGATACAGAAATATTCAGCTTTTTGAATGTTTCTAAGCATTTTCTCAGTTCATATAATTTTCACTTTTATTGACATAAACATGTTCATAATGTCACACCTTTTATTAGTATCTGTAAATTTTGTAGAATATTGCTGTGATATTGGTAAATTTTGCTTCCTTTATTGTTTTATTCATTGGTTATTCATTTTATTAATTTTTCCAAAGAAATAATTTTGGTTTTCTCTATTTTTCTATTATACAATTTTCTTTGCATTGATTTCTGTTTATTAGTTTATTTCCTTTCTTCTACATTTATAAATTTTAATTTATTTCTTTCCAAATATTTGAGATTAATACTTGAGTCACTGATTTTAATCTTTTGTTTTATCATGAATGCATTTAGATTTCTCATTTCCTCTTAAGGAATATTTGACGTCTTATTTTGATTATTGGTAAGCTCAAAATATTTCTTAATATTTATTTGCTCATTTGTCTTTGATCCATGAATTACCTTAAAATATGTTGCTACATTTCTAAACTCTTGAGATTTTCTGAGTATCTTTGTCATTGATTTCTGGCTTAATTTCACTGTGGTCTGAAAATATACTCTGATTGACTTAAATCTTTTGAAAGTTCTTGGGAATTGCTTCGTGGCCAAGCATAAGATAAATTTCAGGAAACAGGCCATGTGTGCTTGGAAACAGTCAATTCTATCATGATTCGAAACTGTGCTCTCTGCATGTTGAGTAGGTAAAGTTTGTTAACGCTCCTAAATTTAAAAAAAAAATCATTATTGATGTTTATTAATTACTATGATGGATAAGGTAAAATCTTTTGCACATGGTTGTGAGTTTGTCTATTCTTTAATTTTATGTATTTTCACAGTATATATTTGGAAGTTGTAACTACAAACATATATAATTTCTTATGCTGTTTTTGTGGATTGACCCTTTCAGTATTATACAATGTACCTTTCTATCTCTAACACTTCTTCTTTGTCTGTTTTTCTGAATATTTTACCATGATTACCACTGATTCTTTTAGTTAGTGTTTGCTTGGTATATCATGTCCTCTTTCAACCTTTCTAAGGTATGCATTTTGTAAGCAGCATGTAATCTGACAATCATGTCTTAAACATTTAACTATAAACTCTTTAATTTCATTTAATACCTCCAAATTTTTGTTTTACTTTGTTGTTAAATTATTTTTATCAGGCCAGACATGTTGGCTCACACCTGTAATCCCAGCACTTTGGGAGGCCGAGGTGGGTGGATCACGAGGTCATGAGTTCAAAACCAGCATGATCAACATGGTGAAACCCCATCTCTACTAAAAAAGCAAACAAAAAAATTAGCCAGGTGTGGTGGTGCGTGCCTGTAATCCCAGCTATTCAGGAGGCTGAGACAGGAGAATCTATTGAACCCAGAAGGCAGAGGTTGCAATGAGCTGAGATTGCGACATTGCACTCCAGCCTGGGTGACAGAGCAAGACTCTGTCTCAAAAAAAAAAAAAAAAAAAAAAAAAAAAAAAAAAGTCAATTTAAATGCCAAAAAACATTATATCTATTATTTCGTACAGTAAATACTTATGTTTACAGACGTATTTGCTTTTATGTTTTTGTACATTCTGCCTGGCTCTGCCTCCCAAGCTCATTTTTCTTCTGACTGAAGGACTTCTTTTAGTTCTACTTTAAATGAAGATCTGCAGGCAACACATTTTCCCAAATTTAATTATTGGAGAATATCTTTATTTTATCCTTGATTTTGAAGGTGATTTGTAATAGTTGTAGAATTCTAGGCTGTCATTTACAATCCATAAACAATTTAAAGATGCTGTTCAGTTGTCTTTGGGTTTCCATCGCTTCTGTTGAGAAATCAACTCTCAGCTTTGTTATTTAAACATTGTTGTTAACTTGTAGTTTTAGTCATTATGGTTGGAGAACGTGATCTCCAAAGCATCTTCTTTTCATAACTTACAGAAGGTTCCTTGGAATGTAATATGCAATAATTGTAAATGTTTTATCATGCTGGAAAGGAATTTTAGTCTCAGTAGATACAAATATTAAAGTATGTCTATATTAATATATTCTAATTATTTTGAAATTTGTCTATTCTAATGTATTTCAAATTTTATGTTTAAAATACATTAGAATAAACATGTTGCATTTTTTCTTTATATTTAAAATTTCTATCTCAATTTATCAACTTTGGGGGAATAAATATGTTAAAATCTCTATAATAATTTTCTAAATATTTCTACTTGTATTTCTAATTGTTTTTGCTTAAAAAATTTTTGGACTCCTCTCATAAGTCCTATGCTAGCTCCATGTTCGTTGTGAACTGCCCTTTGAAGTAGTTTTTTCTTGACTTACACTTTCTTATCTCTGTTTTTATGTGCTTTATATTATTTTTTTACCTTTGTTTCAGTACAGTTCCATAATGATTAACTTTGGTTTTTCAGTTATGCCGATTGGGTTTCAAATATGACCTCTGTCATTTATCGGTCATCTATTATTGAATTCCTTAAACAACAGTTTTCTCATGTGATAAGTATTCTGAAAAATGAGAAGGTCTGAAATATCTTAGCATAGTAAGTGTATCACAGTGTAAGCACTGTCACAGTGATCACCTATCAGAGTGTAAGCACTCAGTAAAAGGCACTGAGATTGTAATTGCCTGAGTAATATTAACATTATTTAATGAGAAAAAAACAGTAATTGAATATGCAATGCCAAATAAATCCAAGAAAAGCATAAGGAAGAAGTTAATAGGGGTAAAACAAAAAACTGACTAAGAATATTAAAGAAACAGTTTATACATTGATAAATACATTTAAGAATGAATGCTTAAAATAGATAAATTTCTGTCAAATCTAATAGAGAAAAGTAGAAAACCAACTAATAATAGGTAGAAACTAATATAATTATGAGACCATTTCTATGGTAATACATTTAAAAACATTGATAATATACATAATTTTCTAGAAAAATACAAATGTAAAATCATGCCAGAGAAAACATGTCAATAATACTGTGACATTTTGGTTATCCAGTAATTACACCCCCTTACCAAATAAAAGCACCAGGGCCAAATGATTTTGTTTTGAATCCTTCTAGATTTTCAAGAACTTTTAATTTCTGTGTTACATAGATTTTTTTCAGAACTAAGTTGATGAAGGAAAGAAAATCTTTCAAATTATTTCAATTAATTAACAAAACTCTAATATAATTATCTTACAAAAAAATACCATCTGATGCAATGAATATGAGTGTACAACTCCTAAATAAAACCCTAACACATCTAATTCACTATCAAAAGAAGCAGCCACCACCACGAAGCAGGGTTTTTCCTTCCATAAATGTATAAAGTGTTTCATTGTTATGCCAAAATAAAAGAAATCTGTTCACAATACGAAAAATGAGAAACACATGGACACAGGGAGGGGAACATCACACACTAGGGCCTGTCAGGGCATGGGGTGCTAGGAGGGATAGCGTTAGGAGAAATACCTAATGTAGATGACAGGTTGAGGGGTGCAGCAAACCACCATGAATCGAGTATAACTATGTAAAAAACCTGCAGATTCTGCACATGTATCCCAGAACTTAAAGTATAATAAGAAAAGAAAAATCTTG
>NW_016804690.1:8439908-8452457 GCF_001698545.2 Rhinopithecus bieti
AAACAAAAAAGAAAAAAATCTTAAAGGCAATATGAATAGCACCCTAGAAATACAAAAAACACATTGTTGACATTTTAAAAGCATAATTGATTTTTACACTCAAACTCTGGGTGTCTTGGCCTTACAGTTTTCCAATGGTGTGAGAAGCATTTATATTACATAAAGGAATAAGATAACAATGCCTTCAGTCACCTTCATTATTAAGTATAGTCTGGATGTTTCAGTAAATGTGATATTGTATAAAATAAGAGCAATTACTGTTAGAATATAGAGGATATTATCAATATCATGATATTCTGTAATTAAGACCTAAATTGATTAACTGAAAGCTTAATATATGATAATTTTGTTCAATCAGGTAGCCAGATACATAAATGTACAAAAAATATCAGTAGCTTTTTCACATATGGCAATGATGATTTTAACAATATAATGAAAATAAATGATCCTTACATAATATGCTTAATATGTAAATTACATGAGAATAATAAATATGTGAGACTTTTATGAACAATTGTAATAAAACTCTTTCCTGGGAATTTTCAAGAAGTCTTGAATAAACAGAAAGAAATATCATGTTCCTGGAAGAAAAGGATAAAAGTTTTGAACAGTGTTAATTCTTTATAAATTAATTACGTGTTTAGTATCATCTCAACTATGTCTAATGAGATTCCTTTATTCAACTTCGCTTAAAGCATTTATAATAATTCTAAAAGAATGCATGTGTAAGAAGACCAATGAATTTTTCAAAGAATAGGGAAATAAAGGAGTACCATGTTATTTGTTACAAAAACATAATATAGCTCTTCAATATTTAATTAAGTCAATCGATAAGATTCAACGGAGCACAATAACAAATAAGAGAGTTCAGAAACAAAACTTATCACATATATAAGGATTTTGTGTATGATAAAACCCCATTGTTACATTTGTGGTAGAAATGGAAGTATCCTTAATAAATGGTGCTCTATTAATCAGTTAAATTCAAAATAACACGTGGGTTAAAATTATAACATAAAAATGATTGGAATATATAGATGAATGTCTCGCAGATCATGTGATAATTTATTATTTTAAGCATTAAATAATAAAGCAATCACAAAACAAGGTTGACTTGGATAAATTAATGTCTAAAGATAGAAATTACTTACATTAAAACACAGTCAATAAATATATAAAGATGCTGAAAATCACTAATTATTAGGGAAATGCAAATCAAAATCACAATGAGATACAACTTCACACCCATTAATATAACTATTAAAGGAACAAACAAGCAAAACCGTAATAGTTGTTGGCAAGGATGTGGGTAAATTGAAGCCCTGTGTGTCACTTTTGGGAACGTCGAATGGCACTACCACTGTGAAAAATAGTATGGTAGTTCCTCAAAATATTAAACAGAACTGCCATGTAATCCAGAAGTTCAGTTTTCAGGTATATACTCAAAAGAATTGAAAGTAGGGACTCGATATTTGGACATCTATGCTCATGGCAACATTATTACAGCAGCTAAAAGGTGCAAGCAACTCAAGCATCCAACAATAGATGAATGAGTACAAAGAATGTGGTATTTGTGTATGTAATGTATTTGTGTATAAAAAGGATAGAAAATTCTGACATATCCAACTACATGGATGAATTTTGAGAACTCTGCTAAGTAAAATGCACTAGCCACAAAAATAAAAATATGGTATGATTTCTCTTATATGAGGTGAGGTACCCATTAGCAGTCAAATCATACAAAGTGGAATGGTGATTACCTGGAACTGGAGTAAAAGGGAATTGTGTATTGTTTAATGGGCACAGATTTTCTGTTTGGGAAGATGAAAAAGTTCTGAGGTGAATGATGGTGACGGTTACACAAAACATGAACATAGTTCACGAATGTACTTAGTGCCACTGAACTATGCCTCCAAAAATGGTTAAAATGGTCTGGGTGTGGTGGTTCATGCCTGTAATCCCAGCACTACAGGAGGCTGAGGCAGGAGGATCACTGAGCCCTGGAGTTCAAGAGCAGCCTGGGCAACATAGCAAGACCTTGTCTTTACAAACAATAAAAAATTAGCTGGCTGTGGTGGTGTGTGCCTATGGTCCTGCTACTTAGGAGGCTGAGATGAATCACTTGAGTCTGGGAGTTCAAGGCTGCAGTGAGCCATGGTCACACCACTGCATTACAGCCTGTTTCCAATAAATAAATAAATAAATAAATAAATAAATAAGTAAATAAATATAACAAAGCAATAAAAATGGTTAAAATGATAAATGTTATGCTATGTATATTGTACCCCAATAAAATCACGTTCACATTCCTTGAAAAAATAAAAGATACACAATAATCTAGAGAAAATATTTTCTGCAAGCATGCCAAATTAACATTCTTAATATACCATATAAACCTTTTTTTGGAAATCTAACTCAACAAACACAAGCAAAGAATATGAACTGATGAAAAAAGATGGCAATTAATCATAAAATGTTCAACTTTACCAGCAAATAATTGTAAAACAAGAATGAGATTTTATTCACCCCTATCAAGCTGGTGAAGAGTAAAATTGGTAATATTCGGTGCTGATTTCGGTGAGGTGATGTGAACAGTTTTACATATTGCGTAAGAATGTCAGTTGGTTATGGAACTTCTGGAAAGCAATTAGGACAATATGTTTTGTATCTTTACAATATCCGTAGTCTTTGATCAAGTTGTGTCACTTTTAGGAATTACATTTAGGACAATTCGTTTAAACGGAGGCAAAAGTGTTCCTGATGTCATTGTTATAACAGGCAAAAATTGTGTTAAATACAAAAATACTAAAATAATTAACCAAATTTTGTTAAAAATATACAGACCATAAAGACTAGAAGAAAATGTAGCAGCGTGTTAGTTGTGGTACTCGTGGTGCTAGACTTATGGGTGATTTTTCTTGCAAGTTTTCTGTGTTGCAAGATGAATACTGACATGTATTCGTTTCATAATTTATTCATAAGAGGATTATTAAGGAAAATGTATTTTCATTTATTTTTTATCTTATTTAATCTCTCCTCCTGGCTTGTTAAATCATGTTGGGGAACTACTGTGTTTGTAATTGAAGAGGAAAAAATTAAGAAACAAAATGCTATAAGTGGCCTAAAACAGGAGTGTCCCAAGCCCGCTGAAATGACAAAGTACTGGGTACAGAGCAGTTGCTGCTGGTGCAGACTCTCTCTTTACACCTAGAGGCAAAATCGGTAGACTTTGTTTTTCAATATTTTGTCCTGATAAGAATAAGCTGAGCCAACATGTTAACAATGGTGTAATATGTAATAGAATGCTGACTTTTAAAGGCAATTTTGCATTTGTTAGATTTGTGCCAAATTATTTTTATTTTCCCTCTGACTCTCTTGTTTTCTCTTTCTTCTTTTTTCTTTTCTTTTCTTTCCTTCTCTTTTCTTTTCTTCTCTTTTATTCTCTCCTGCTAGATTTCCACATCCCTCTTCACCCTAAGTTGGTGTTTTTAGGAACTCTGAAAGCTGTTGAGCCTTGTCATGGATTTTTGCTTTGCGGATTCTTCTGATGCTAAATCTGGAGCCCAGAGCATGGCTCTCAGCTTGTGGGTTGATACCCCAGCCATCATCTGCATTATAGATCTGGGTCATTCCAACACGCAGAGTGGCCCTTTCTTTGACTGAGCTGCTGAGGACATAGTGAGTCCCTCAATCATTCTTCCAGTGATTCTTCCTTGTGCCCCATTTCCTTCCCTGTTATCTGTCCCACTTGGCCTTTGCCCATACTACTGGCGTCTTTCTAACTACAGCTACATTTGGTGTTCTATTTCAGTTCTGGTGACCAGCCTTGCAACTGCCTAACAAAGAGCTTTTCTGTGGTCATAGCGTCTTGTCAAGTTCGGCTCCTCTTTATTACATTCTCACTGCAAGCTGCAATTCAAATAGAGAATATTTATCCAAGTAGAAAGAATTTTACAGCCCCTATAGTGGTACTTTAGGTTAAAATTATAGTCAATTCATTTGCCCCTACATAAAGTGATTCCCTTATTACCAATAACTTCAATCGCATCAAGTACTCATTCAAAACTGTGTTTTCCTCCTCGTTTTTTCCATCCTCATGGCTTTTTCTCAGATGATCCTTCTGAAAGTGATCTACTATTATTGTTCTAGAACAATAGAACTGGAGGCATCTGAGCACACTACAGTCCATCGGGGCCACCTATGTGGATCTCAGTTATGCTAAGGGCTTTCCCTTTTGCCCTCAAATAAAGTCCTTAATTATTTATTTATTTTTAAAGCAAAAGGTCACTGCTTAATTTCAAGAGTTGTCTTAGGGTTAGTATCCATTCACCAGACAGTAAACATCCACAGTATTCCAGGCACTCTGTTACACTATCACCTAAATTACTTTAGAGGATACATTTAGAATATAAGAAAATGTCTGATCTTAGAATGTCCTTTGAGATTGTTGCTTTCAAGGACAACTGGTATTGTGATAAAGGTTCGGATGGAGTTTGATTTGAATCTTTTTTTTTCTTGCTAAACATTAATTGTCAGACTTTAATGAATTATTTACTGTCCAAGTCTCAGCATTCTCATATATATATGAGTCTCAACATTCATATGTAAATATATATTCAAATCTCAAAATTCTCATATAGTGGGAATATTATTGTTTGAGGTTTTTTTGTATAGATTAAATTACATAGTATTTCTGGGCTTTTTGTTGTTGTTTGTTTTTTGCTTGTTTGTTTTGTTTTATTTTGAGATGGAGTCTTGCTCTGTTGCCAAGGCTGGAGTTCAGTGGCATGATCTCAGCTCACTGCAACCTTGCCTCCCGGGTTGAAGCAATTCTTCTGTCTCAGCCTCCCTAGTAGCTGGGATTACACATGCATGCCACCACTCCCAGCTAATTTTTGTATTTTCAGTAGAAATGGGGTTTCGCCACATTGGCCAGGCTGGTCTTGAACTCCTGACCTCAGGTGATCTGCCGGCCTTGGCCTTCCAAAGTGCTGGGATTCCAGGTGTGAGCCAGCACGCCCAGTCAAATGACATAGTATTTGTAACATGATACCTGACACATACTAGGTACTCAGTTAATATTATTATTAGCATTGTTACTGTTTCAAAAGGATTTCTTACATAGTCATGTTCTTTGATTCCTTTCTTCATGAATATTTTGGTTTTACATAGTACTTTAATATGTTTGTGGGTATGGAAGGAGGTAAAAATGCTGATCTGGTCCTCAGGGGACGTGGATTTTTGTTCAAGCACTAACAGTAATTAGCCCCATCAGAGTTGAGTATCATGTCACTTCTCTCATATTTAATTTTCTTTCAGTAAAATATCTTATGTCTCACATTGTTGTAGTTATACTGATAATGATGGTGTTTGCAAATGTCTTAGAAACTGTACTGCCAATGCATTTTGCTCAACTTTTATTATCCTGATCACTTTTCTAATTCTTGCTTTTCTCTTCTTTGAAGGTTTTGTCTCCTGAAACAAAAAAAAATTAATAAACCACATGAGTAAATTACATAGAAAAGAAGTTACAGAACATTTTCAAAAGAGTTTATTGATAGACCATACTCCCTATGATTTCCTTCCAACTAAAACAAACAAAAAAAGCTCTCAAACACTCGATGTTGCTTTTTCTCCCAAACAAAACTATTTTTGTTCCCACCATCATGACTTTTATGTCTTCCATTTCACTCCAAATGTCGCACATATTTTTCACTCCACGGGACTGTGTTAAGTGTTATTCAAATGGATTGAGTTTCTAAGACCCAACATACCACCCTTCCTGCTTAGTTTACTGTCCCCTGAATCTTGATGTTTTTGTCACATTTCCTCCCTCAATGTATTGTCACCTTCTGAAAAACATTTTTTTAAAACCACACACTCATGGGCTTCAGGCAATCCAGCGCCTTCACACTTCGTGAAAGGGGGACCATGTCATTGCTAGGAGCATAGCTCTTTGTAGAAACTTGACCCTTAATTACTACTGATTGCCTGTTTGGCTTGAGCTCAGTTCTGTGCTCTGCTTGCCTGCTGTCCCCCTCCACATTGTGTCATTTTCGTTTTCAGATCCACACCCCACCTCTTTGTCCTGCTCGCCAGCCATTAACTTGCCTGCCGCTACCTGTCCCATACTGCTTAGCAGCTGTTATCTCACTGCCAGGCTCAGACCTCCAAAGCCACTCTTGAATTCACCTGCCAGACTCAGTCTGGGTCCTTGCCCAGGCTGAGGAGAATGAATGGACAGGAATTAGATGGCCTGCCACATGCTATCAAAGGTATCAAGTTCTCCCCGTGTCCCAGGCTAACCTGAAATATCAACATAAAGCTTTTATGCCTCAAACAAATACAACCTTGGAGTACCTGAGAGTTTGCATAATTTAAGAAGTATAAAAACATGTGTTGAAAAATTTTCACCAAGCCAATAGAATATGAATTACTAGGACCCAGGTATTGAATAAAAAACTGAAGCTCCTTCAAATTACTTATAATGCACTTATTAATGCTCTGGAAATTTTCAGAAAAATCTGGAAATCTGGTAAATTCTAAGTTTGAGAGCTGAATTCTGTTACTCTTCATATTTCTATAGAAAAAGTCCCATGAATGTGGTACAATCTTGTTCCAAACTCAGTTCATGTCACATGAAATTCTCATTGTTTTCTCTTCTGTCTACAAAAATCCTCAGATGTCAAGGCACAGTTCAACACCTTATCACGTCCACAAAACCTCTGATCAGTTCAGCCTTAGTGTAGGGGCCTAAATGTGTACTAGGCTTAATCTAGATAATCTGGACTTTTTCCCAGGCTTTTCCACTTGCCGATGAAGTGACTTTAACTAGGCCACTTAACCCCCGGTTCTCATTTTCTTCCTGTGTACACTGGGAGTGATATAGGCTCTGTCCAATTTGTAGTGTTGTTATAAAGACCAAACAAGGTAATCTATAAAAGTGTTTGGTATACTGTGATGATAGAGAAATGTAGGGTAGTCTTTCCTCCAAATGTCCTTATTCTCTCTATTATCTTTCATGTACAATTATAGAAAATGTGGTAACTCTAAATTGGAAAAAAATAATACCCAAAGAGAGCTACAGCAAGAACCTGGTCATTGTTCTACATTCTTTACATTTTTTTGTGTTTTTTAAATACTTTCTTTCACATATAGATCAGGAGCAACATTCTTCACATTGAACCCCTCAACACCCCAGGAAGTGGGTAATATTATTCCCACTTTACAAATAAAGAAGTCAAGGCCAAAAGAGCTTAACTTACCTGCCCAAGAACACACAGCTAATAGTTGGTGGAGCTAAGATTCTAACCCAGGCTGCAGTTTGCATTCTTTTCTTTTTTTTTTTTTTTTTTTTTTTTTCTTTTCTTTTGAGACAGAGTCTTACTCTGTCTCCCAGGCTGGAGTGCAATGGTGCAATCTTGGCTCACCACAACCTCCACCTCCTGGGCTCAAGTGATTCTCCTGCCTCAACCTCCTGAGTAGCTGGGATTACAGGCATGCACCACCACACCTGACTAATTTTTGGGTTTTTTTTTTTTTTTTTTAGTAGAGATGGGGTTTTGCCAGGCTGGTGTCAATCTCCTGACCTCAAGTGATCCTCCTGTCTTGACCTCCCAAAGTTCTGGGATTACAAGAGTGAGCCACCACATCCAGGCCGGCTTGCATTCTTAGCCACTACATGTTCTTACCTCTCAAAATTCTCTTGGTGATGGAAGGTATATGGCCCATTAATTTTTTTTTTTTTTTTTTTGAAATCTCCCTTAAACATACTATGTCCCTCATTGTCTTCTCTGATCTTGTGAGATAGAAGGCAGAGCAACAACAGCAAGACATGGTACTTTGCTAGTCTTTTCAGTGACTGCCTCTTCAGGTTGTACAACATTCCTTCACTGTGGCCTCCCTAGCCCTCAATGGTCCAGAAGGCAATTTTCTGGCTACCCCAACAGTTAGTGCTGTGCCATGTGGCTTATCTCCTTATGTCTTGTTTTATTTTTGTCTGTGACAGGTTCTGAAATTTGCAAAGTTCTCTAGGAGGCAAACACTCTCTTATCTGGATTCTAGACCTGGCTTTGGGGATCAACCAATTTCAAGAAATCAACTTCCACTGAGCACCTGGGTGAATCTGTAACTTCCAAGGAGGGAGGCTTCCCTTATGTGGGATATTCGGAGATTTCCTAGAATCATGATGCAGCTTCTGCCTGAGACTTATATGAATGAATGTGGATGGTATAAAGGGGAACTTCCTACTTCTCTACTAGATGGGGTGTTTGACTGACAGTTTCACACACAATCCCCCTGCCAATGTTTCTGATTGTTTTCTTTGACTTGACTTTGCATAACCTCTGCTGCTTGAGTTCCAGCCATGCCCATACCTGTCATCTTTTTCCCACAGGTCTTTGTTTGGGAGGTTCCTCTATCTCTTGGAGAGTTTTGCTTGATAGAATGATATGCTAGTACTTGGTAAAATGAATTATCTCTGTATGTAAGACCCATCTGAGAAGATTGTGGTTAGTTTTGTTTTAAAAATATATTTATTCTCCAACCATGTCCAACATTTCTCAATAAATTCTAGCCACTTGTGGGCTAAATCACTACTGCTTCCTCAGCTATAACTGAGAAATTAAAGATACAATCACTTCCTTTCAGGCACCACAAGTAGCTGCTTCTAATCTGCAAGGTCAGGCCTGTCAGTTGACTGAAGGAAGTATGATTTTATGGATGCAGATTAGGTAATGCTTAGTGTCCACTGAGTGTATCAAACCTTGTTCCCAAGTCCAGTGGACAGGAGTGTCAGTGATTTTCCTAGTGCAGGTAGAGCAAGATGGTATAATGTAGCAGGCCCTGTGCGTCACATAAGGATAGTCTATATTGTTACTACAGTCTTAAAATCTCAGTGGTTGAAAACCACATGGGTTTGTTTCTGCATGGTCTTCATGCTACCTGTTCATCACAGGTCCTCAGGGTGTTCTGGGTACTGTAGTCATTCACAGACCTGGATGATGGCTGCTACATTTCAATATTGACACATCAGGGGAGAGGACATCTTCAGCACTGGTTCTTCAATTTTTACCTACCAATGGCACATCACATTTGCTTGCATACCATTTCTTAAATTTTACCTTGTAGGAATTAGCAACCTTAGCAAGAATTCAGAAACAGCATAATGATGTGTGCATTATTGCTGCTCATCAAGAAAAAACTGATTTAATTTGCTGTATGAAATCTAAGCACTGCAATGAAATGTATTGGTTCAAACAAATCACAGAAGAAAATAGGAATTTCTGAAAATAGACTGACTAAATTTTTCAGAACATTGAATCTGTTTTGTGTTGCATACATGCATTTCATGTGTATAGAAAAAGTCACAATTCTAACAGAAGAGGCATAATGGATAGATGATAGTGGGAAGTGGGTGAAGCCTTCAATTTTGTCTCTCCACGTAGCTTGAAAGCAATCTTTTTCTACAGTAGTCATATATTACTTGTGTAATTTTAAAAGACAAAGAAAATGTATGGGGTGAAGGAAGGAATAAACTGATTTTTCTTACCTCATTAAATGTGCCTTGACATATATTTAAAGCACACCGGTCGGAATGGGTACCCCTTAGTCTACCTATCTCAGATTCTGAGAGGTGTTACCTCACCTTCCTTCTCCATTTAGGATCAATCTGCTGATGCTCGCAGTCATATTCCTTTCTGTATTGTTTTCAGTAACAGCTCAGTAATTTACCTCTATTCTCCCCTTCCCTATCCCCATTGCCTCTCTCTCCTTCCTTATGGGATATTAATTTCCTAATTTCAAAATGGCCAACTATGCCTTTGCCTTTCCCACTATTCCTATTTTATTTAGTGAAAGAGAAAACATAGTAAATGCACACTGGTACTTGTAGCTTCACCTTGGTAATGGCATATGTCACTTCTCACATTTCATTAGATAAAGCAAGTCATATAGATTTACCCATTTACTTTGACAATGGGTAAAATGGTATGTGCCTTCAAAAAAAGTATATATATATATGTGTGTGTGTGTGTGTGTGTGTATTTATGTGCGTGTGTGTGTGTGTACACAGTAAAAAAATCATGGACAGTATTTGTCATGTGTACATCTTCTCCTCCAGACACCTAGGTCAAATATTTATCTTTAGACTATGTTATCTAAAGTGATATACACATTTGATGATCTCATGTCCAGTACTTTTCCTTTAGTATTTATTTTCCTTATTTTAATTCACTGGCAACCAAAATGTTAAATAGAGGCAGTGGTAGTGGTGGCTTTGTTCCACTCCTGATTTTAACAAAAATGCTAATTATTATAAAGAAGGTTTTATTTTCATGATGTTAGTTGTTTTCTTGCAAATGACCTATGTTAAGTTACAGAAACTTCTTTCTGTTTTTAGTTTGTTCTGTATTTTGGGCCTAAATAAATAAATCCTTTAGTCAGGATTTTGGTCCTAAATAAATCATATGAATTTTTCCCTTTAAGGTATTTTATGGTCAATTATAGCAATAGATTTTCTAGTTCAAATCAGTTTTGCAAATCAAACCAGATTTGATCAGGAGACTTAATCATTGTATACATTCATTGATTCAGCTTGTCTATGTTTCATTTAGAATTTTTTTTGTATTTATGTGTACAAATGGAAGTGGCCAGTAATTTTTCTTTCTCATATATTTCCGTCTTTCCTAAATATCAAGGTTATATTAGCCTCATCAAATAAGTTGCGAGAAAGAGAAAACAATATAAATTGGGAAATAGTCCCTCCTATTGCTTTAACAAGAGGGTAAAAATTGGAATTACATTTTCCCAGAATGTTTGTTATAACTAATTACACCACTATCTGGACCCACTGTTGTCTTTCAGGGAACAAATTTAACAACAGACTGCTTATTTAGTGAATAAAACAATTTATGTTTAATATTTTCATTTTTAATGTTAATTTATTTTCTTGAAGTATAATTGGCATGAAGTGCATACATCTTAAGTGTATAACTTGAAGAATTCTTTTCAAATGTGTCCACCTGTGTAAATGCAACCCATATTCAGATACAGAATACTCTTCCCAGTGCTCCCGCAAGCTTCCTTGAACCCATTTCCATTTGATCCTCTGCCCTAAAGAGAATATTATTCTGACTTCTGCCACCAAAGATTAACTTTGTCTATGTTTGAACTTCATATAAGTGGAATCAAACAGCATGTTCTTGATGCGTCTGGCTTCTTTCACTCACACTGTGTCTGAGATTTATCCACGTTGTTGCTTGTAACAGTAGCTCGTTTTTCTTTCATTGTGTTATGTTATTTAAATGTATGAATATACTATAACTTATTCATGCATTCTATAGTTGATTGATTGATGTTTGGGTTATTTCCAACTTGTTCTTCTTAGAATTAGCTTAGGTTGGAAATTGTTTTAGGAATTTGTCTCATTTGTTCAAGAATTCAAGTTAATTGTCATAAAATTATCTACAATATTTTCTAATATTTGTAATCACATTGTATCTGTAGTTTATGCCTCTATTTTTATATATAATATTACTTATACATCCACTGTTTTTTATATTGGTTAGTTATGCCAGAGTTAGTCAATTTTAGTAGTAAATCCATGGGTGCCAAAATACTCAGGAATAGGGGATACCCCTTGTTTTTTCTCCATTAATAGAGCTAAGCCTCAAGCACTTGAAAAACTGAGCTGATTATAAGCTTATTACAGTAAGTTTTTCCAGACTAATGAGCAGAACTTGCTTATAGTTATCTAACTGAAACATCATTTTCTTGACTTTTCAAAACAAGGAAATCCTGATGCAATGTGACTTGGTGTTTTACAACTGGAAAAGAAGTTGCTAGTTACTCTGTGGTAGCTTGCAAAATATTCACAAATTCTTTCCGTTCCTGTCAGTTATGTTCCCCTTTGCAGTGTGACTTTACCATTCAGCCTTTGATAAGTGGAGTTTATTTCAAAACCCTTGAATCTATGCTAGGTCACACGACTTGCTCCGGCCAATGGAACATTAGCAAATGTGATGTAAGCAGAGGCTTGAAAATATTTTCACATTAGGGCCTCCCACCTTATGTTGCTGGAAATTTTTCTGCTGCTACCAGAATGAACCTGGAGTAGACTCCAATGCCGGTCAAACCAACTGCTAAATGAGTGAGGACGAGTCAGATCATCCAGCCTCAGACAAGCTTATGCAGACCAGAACTACCAGGTGAATCCACAGAAATGTCAAGAAAGGAAATAGCCCATGGCTACATATGTTTAACTAGACGTGCCCCCCATATACATCTACTTTCCTTTTAAGAAATCTGTACTTATTTCCCGGCACTTATAGGGGTGATGGAACTCTTAGTGTCTAATTCATTTATCAGTGCACCCTCAGGATTGATAGTCCTGAATTGCAAAGGTTGAGGGATCTGTCAACCCACTGTTTGCCTTTGCAAATAATAGGCAGAGTTTCTTTTTATTATTATTATTATTATTATTATTATTATACTTTAAGTTCTAGGGTACATGTGCACAATGTGCAGGATTGTTACATATGTATACATGTG
>NW_016804690.1:8452716-8491476 GCF_001698545.2 Rhinopithecus bieti
ACAGCCAACAGACACATGAAAAAATACATGCGGTGTTTGGTTTTCTGTTCTTGTGATAGTTTGCTAAGAATGAGATACCATCTCACACCAGTTAGAATGGCAATCATTAAAAAGTCAGGAAACAACCGGTGCTGGAGAGGATGTGGAGAAATAGGAACACTTTTACACTGTTGGTGGGATTGTAAACTAGTTCAACCATTATGGAAAACAGTATGGCGATTCCTCAAGGATCTAGAACTAGATGTACCATATGACCCAGCCATCCCACTACTGGGTATATACCCAAAGGATTATAAATCATGCTGCTATAAAGACACATGCACATGTATGTTTATTGCAGCACTATTCACAATAGCAAAGACTTGGAATCAACCCAAATGTCCATCTGTGACAGACTGGATTAAGAAAATGTGGCACATATACACCATGGAATATTATGCAGCCATAAAAAAGGATGAGTTTGCGTCCTTTGTAGCGACATGGATGCAGAGTTTCTTAACGTGGAGTAGAGTTGCTAATCTTAGATTATCCATTTGAGTCATGATTTCCTACTATACAAAGCAGGAGTTGTTATGGGGTAGAAGAATTTTTATCCCAGGAATGACAAAGATAAATTGAAGCACTACAGTAAAAAATTAGAGTTAGACATGGACACATAGAAGGCAACAACAGACTCTAGGGGGTACTTGAGGCTGGACGGTGGGAGGAGGGGGAGGGTAGGAAAACTAGCTATCGGGTACTATGCTTGTTACCTAGATGATGAAATAATCTGTACATTGACCCCCCATGACACACAATTTACCTATGTAACAAACCTCCAAATGCACCCCTGAACCTAAAAGTTTAGAAAAATTTAGAATTAGTTCTTGGATTCACAAGATATAAAGAGAAGCCAGCCATTGAATACTTTGTTTGAAAAATAGGTTGACCTCATGTTGTGTAGCAGGTCTGAATAATCCATTTGTCTAATTCACTGTGCTCTCTATACCTATTTTCAAAGATAGTTTCCCAAGTTCTGAGAAGTCCTTATGTATTAGCTGACTTTATATTAAAATTTGGGTTAAAAAATTTTTTTTAGAGACAGGGTTTCACTCTGTCATCCAGGTTAAAGTGCAGTGGTGTGATAATAGTTTACTGTAGCCTTGAACTCCTGGGCTCAACAACCCTCCCTCAGCATCCCAAGTAGCTGGGACTACAAGTATGTGCCACCATGCCTGGCTTAATTTTTTTTTAATTTTTTTTTGTAGACATGGGATTTCACTATGTTGCACAGCATGGTCTTGAACTCCTGGCTTCAAGCAACCCTCCCGCCTTGGCCTCCCAAATCCCTAGGAGGCACAAGTGTGAGCCATTGTGCTCTGCCCTAAAATTGGTTTTAAATAAAAATTGTTCCGGTAAGAATGTAATAACCCATTTTGACAAAAGGTGAGAAAGGTTTCTTCTGGAAGCAACTGATGCTAATTGATAAAATTGTTATATAAATGGATTGTGGTTTCCAGCTCTCTTCTGGAAGAGAAATAAAAGAGAATCTGAGAAAGAACAATGTTGGTTTGTCTCTGGCTGCTTTACTGAAAAGAAACACTATAAAACATTTCTAAACATTACTATAAATAAGATAACTTATAGAGAACAAAATCACAATTGACCAGTTATTTCCCAAATTTTTCATTTTTACAGTACTAAGGGAAAGCTACAAGTATTAGCTGGTTTAGAATATTTCTCATCTAGGATGAGATGTCCCAGATGGCAGAGAAGAGAGTTTTGGATGTAATTGAAACTCTATAGAATTGACGGCAAACGTGTACATACACACACACACATGTTCCTATCCAATTAAGCAGCCAAAAAGTCAGCAATTCCATTGCTTGTTTAGTTTAATCGAAGTCACTGATTTTCCAAACCCAACATTTAGAGATCACATCATTTGCTACTCATAATCTGAAGAAACATGTATTATGGAGAGGGTATCCTGGGTGAAAGATACAGCAACAACTGAATAGTCAACAGAAACTTCTATCGATGGGCCAAGCTTTGGGAGCATCAATACATAAAATTTTAGAATTCCATTTTGTATCCTCTTCTCCCCCAAAAAGAAAGAACACTGGAAATTACTCCTTGTGTGGTGTTTAATAGTGGTAGATCATTTCGATTAAGGAATTAAATGGATTCAGGTGCATGACAGCAGGAAAGAGGAGGGGCAAGAGAGGGGATTATAGGATAAGGTGTACTGCTACTTTAAAATTATGTATGCATGGTCCCATCCATGTCCCTCCCACTGCTTGAGGTACCAGCGGAAAGCTTGGGCAGCTCAGTTCCAAGAGGGCCACCAAGCAGACTACGCTCTGAGTTTCAGGTAACCAAGTGTTTGCTGTGCAGAATACTTTACCTGGGCACCCAAGTCTTCCTTCCAGCATTCCTGCTGCTACAGCCTATTTGCTAAGAGTAACCAGGGGTTACAGCAGTGTTGCCAGGCAACAAGGGACAGCGGTCCTGTTGAAGAGCCATTTGTCACACTGAGGGGACTGGTTGAAATGCAATAAAGAAATGGTAACTCAGCTTATTTATCAATACAATTACTTGCACAATATTAGGGATCCATATGTAACCTACAAATTCATAGTCATAAGAGGAAACACAAACATTTTGCTAAATATTAAAATAGGACAGACAGATGGTGTTGGGTTTCTAATCAGCTTTACTCTGGGCTTAAAGTTGCTGCACATGCTGGGATAAGGGGAAAGGCCCAAAGTGCTTTGCCAGCTTTATTTTGGGCATCTGCAAGTTAGCTCTGGGTTACAATGTACAGTGCATTTGTAAAGAAAATCTACAAGATTCTTTTCCTTGTTAAGTAGAGCTGGTAATGCTATTGCTAATTCCCTGGGGTGAAGTAACAACATAAACTTACTGTATGTGTAATATATTATTTATAATTATATATATATAACTGGTTATACATATTACTGGTTGTCCTGTGGACATATAAAGTGCTTGATTTGCCCACTACAATCAAGAGATTTACTAAAAGAATGAGTATTTTACTCTGAGCACTGCGCTTCAAAATGTTTTCTGAGTTCAGTAGTGTTGCTTCTAGGAGCTCAAAGTCTTCATGCCTGAGATGAGCTTCAGTTTTAAAGATGCAGCAGCTTTCCCTTGATGCTCTGTGTTTTTGATTCCCAGATATCAGCTGCTACTCATGTCTTCGCCGTTGCTAAGAACATCGTTGGTATTACCTTACTCTGAAAACGTGTCTGCAGTTTCCAGAAAATGGAGCATCGCAACATCACTTAAAGTACCCTGCTTTAAAGTACTGCTGGCAAGTGGAGTGGGCCTGATTATTTCTTTAGAAATGCTTTATCAGGAGGAGAATGCTTTTTTGTAAACATGAATTGCCCGGTTCTTTCACTGGGCTCTGGCTTCTTGTTTCAGGTCATTGACATGTTGATCTTTGCCTATTTTGCTTCGATATCCTTGGCTGACTCACGAGGTCTTTTCCCAAGGCTGGAGAATGTGGGAGCTTTCAAGAATGTTTCCATCGTGCCAACCCAAGCAGTATGTGGACTCCCAGACCGAAGCACTTTTTGTCATAGCTCTGCTGCTGCTGAAAGTATTCAGTTCTGTACCCAGCGGTTTTGTATTCAGGATTGCCCATACAGATCTTCACACCCTACCTACACTGCCCTTTTCTCAGCAGGCCTCAGCTGCATCACACCAGACAAGAATGATCTGCATCCCAACTCCCATAGCAATTCTACAAGTTTTGTTTTTGGAAATCACAAGAACTGCTTTTCTTCTTCTCCTTCTCCAAGGCTGATATCATCATTTACTTTAGCTGTATGGTTGAAACCTGAGCAACAAGGTGTAATGTAAGTAGTAGTGTGGGTATAAGTTTTCCTAGGTTCCAAAAGCCAGTAGTAGTGAAGATCATTGCAGTCTGAATTCAAAACCAGAAGTGAAGGCTAACAATATAGAATTCATGCTATTGAAGACTCACTCTTCTAGTTGTTTCCCCATTTAAATTTTTTTCTCTTCTATGGTTGAAGTAGACCATGACAAAAAAAAATGTGTTAAAATAGTTTATTGCAGGCAAATGTGTTTGTGCAGGAAATCGTTTATTTTCTATAGCTTAGCTTGACCTTTGGTCTTAGCCTCCAAAGCCTAAACCAGACTCAGAGTGAGTTTTAAGGCCTGGAAACTCATAATGCAAATAATTAATATTTTCAAAGTCTTGATCTGGGTTTATATAAATACCATTTCCTTACTAGGGTATAGCATTTTCATTGGCCATGTAGTTCTCTCAGGCCTTGGGACTGTTTTCTTCATCCTCGTTTCCCCAAGAAGAGCTGTTTTGTTTGACTCATGGAAGATGTTCAGTAATATAAATTGAATGTATAAAAAACCCTCCATCTCTAAAAAGATATAGCTTTTAGTTCTTTATCTTGTGGTATTTTCATTTTCCAATTAGTTAAGAAATATGTAGGTAATGTGAGAGATTCTCAAAAGCTTTCATGCTGTTCATCCCAGAGAAATGCCTTCAATGAGTCTGGGTCTTATTACTGCCATTTTTTGTTATTTAATCACCAGTTTTCATTCTGTAATCTGTTCTCAAGCTGATATCTAATGAGTTTCTCCTAAATATTTATTGCCAACTTGGAGATTTTAATATATAGGACCATTTTGAGGAATTTTTGCTTATCTTTTGTCTTCCTAGAGGGCTTTTGGCCCTTTCTCTTGTGACATTTTCTTTGTATGACAGCGTTGACTGGATATCTAAAAACTTGTGAAACAAACCAGAAAAGTATTACAATCTCATAAGCAAATAGGACTTAAATGTCTTTGGTGTTTAGTTTCAATTTGCCAAGTGAAAGTTGGCATGTCTTCATTTTGTTTTAAATTTGGATTAATCAGAAAATTAATCACAAACCATTCCAATTTCTATATCTCTCCTCAAAGAAAACCTTGTTTTCTTACTGTTTGAAATTCTAGTAAATTCAAGCTACTCAGTTTATATAATTAGTATCCAACGAGTTTTAAAACATTGTCTTTTGACAAGTAGGGCTAAGATAAAATATCCTTCTGAGCTTGTAGGGGCATATCTGTACCAAATTCATCTTCTATTTACATCATTTTGTATAAATAAGAGAGAGAAGTATTTACAGGGTTGGAAGAACATGGTTAATGGTTTTGAGAGTTCCTTGTATCAAGGTCGTTTCCATTTTCAAAATTAAAATACCTTTGGGAATTGGGGGAATTTCGGGGTGTTTGCACTAGATAAGTAAAACAAACAAAACATGGATTATCCAATTATTGTTTATTCAGGAGCAGAATAAATCCAGTTCCTAAATATTTTGCTACCTGCCTTCCTCTCACATTTATTATCTACCAAAGCTGGTATGTTTACAAGCAAACAAAATAGCAAGGAAGATAATCAATAACATATTAAGAAATGCATTTTCAGTAAGCTTGGGGAAATAAGTCTGCATTTGGTAAATACATTCTTGAGTAATGGTCGAATTCTCACTCGTAGATTTAAACTGAAGAAAAATGAATAGGGGAAACTCTTTTCAGGTTAAGACCTGATGGGTAGGGATAAAAACAAACTCACTTCAGTAAATTAGAAATATTCAACTACTGAAGGGTTTAATATACAATTTGCAGAATTTATATAAAATTTTTATTTCTACTTATATAAAACCTTTATTTCATCTAAATCTATTTACCTAAATTAAAAATATACTTGCACTTATAACTTTATTCCAAATATACATACAAAATACAGTAAAATTGTGACAGTAAAAGAGGGACTATTAGTGTTCTATAATCTTATTCTTACCTCCCAACTCAGGAAAAATTAGATGCAAGTGACAGATGCAAGTGAGAAGAAATTATCTGTGAAAAACGTACCCTTTAAGGAAAGCTTTAAACCATCTTTAACAGTAGTTCTTGATTGGCTCAATTTTATACCTTTGCCTCTCTGATACTTCCTACCAAATTTTATCACAAACTCATCATTTTCTGAGAGACTACTGTACACTAGGTGTCTGTGTGTATCCTCAGAATACTCATGATCTAAATGATCTAATGGAGGGTACAGATGGATGACTGCTATTACCTAGGCAGTGCGGTGTGTTCAGGGAGCACAAAGTGATATACCTCAACCAACCCTGAGCCAGAAGAAGGGTGCCAGGACCAAGCATAATCATTCAGATGCCAGTGCTAAGTAGGAGGTAACCAGGTGAAGAAAGGAACCCAAGGTCTGAAAGGTGTGTCACTCTAATAAGGATAGAGATAACTTAAAATAATTTGATAACTGCCCTGACACAAGACCTAGAAGTTTTCTGAAAACTCGTCTACTTTTTCAAAATCGCATTTCACTGTGTTCTAGAAGGCTGAATGACCTTTCACCTCAGATATTTAACCTGATCTCAGTGCCTCAGTTGGACTGTATGGTCATAGAGAGGTAGCCAGTCATCTTACAGACACTGGCTTTGGCTTTGGGCCAGTTGATGGGGTGAGTAGAGACTATAGCTGTCCATTCTTTATTTCACCATGGGAATTAAATAGAGCAATTCTGACTTCAGGGCTACCAATTTAGAGTCTTCCATAGACAATAAATTTGCTTTACATTAAAAAAAGAACAATTTGCACTGATGACTGACCACTCAAGCGACCTATAGTGTGTTGCACTACTTCCTCTAAAAGAAATAGCAGGAGAACTAATGAGTCAATAGCCTAAATGTTAGTTTTGTGGAATGATTCAACCACTTTAGTTTCCATCATGAATCTTTAATGAAGGGTGCTGAGGCTTTGGGGAATATATTGTAAATAAGAATTCTATTTTTATTGAAATAAAAGGATTTCTTCATTGGCATAAAGCTTGCATTGAATATAATGACATTCAGGCACTTATTCATAGTATACCATTTTGAGCAAAGTTTGGGGTCATTTTAACACCACTGTAACCGCACAATACTTTAGCATGTCTTTTTGGTTGGATACTGACCTTTTCTCTCTTTTCTGGTTGCTTCCTAAGGTGTGTTATAGAAAAGACAGTAGATGGGCAGATTGTGTTCAAACTTACAATATCTGAGAAAGAGACCATGTTTTATTATCGCACAGTAAATGGTTTGCAACCTCCAATAAAAGTAATGACACTGGAGAGAATTCTTGTGAAGAAATGGATTCATCTTAGTGTGCAGGTGAGTAAAATAAAAAATACTTAACATTTGGTTAAACACAAGGATTTGTCTTCCTTTCTCTCCTTTAAATGGCATCTACTCACAAAATCTCCAGCAGTATCTTTGAGATTTCAGGTGTGTATAAATGATAACTAAAGAAGAAAAATATTTAAATGACCTAATGACGTATCTCCTGATATATTAGCATTTTCTCCCCCCAAATTGCTGTAAAAGCTCTCACAGAAACTTAAAGACAAGGCTGTCTGTAATTATAATATCCTCAGAAAATTTTTGTTTTATTGGGTTAGCATATTCCCTTTTGTTTAAAAATGTGTAAGAGCTTATTTGATGTCTGGTACTAATTTTACTAGTCATGGATATATTAATACCCCAGCTTGATTTTTACAGCTGTCTTTCTCAGATAGCAACTGATGACGTGAATAAAATGTGTCTGTTGCATTAAAACGGTGACCTTAGAACTAATGAACTTTACACTTGAGGCACTCAAGAGGTGTTATATTACTATTTTAGTTGTCAACCACAGTTTGTATGAGCCTTAGAAGCTGCTAAAGGCTGAGAGAGCTGTGACATGTCTGGTATTTACAGTCTCCAGAAGAGAGACACGGTTCATCCTTTTGTTTTTTCAGGGCACTGGAATGGCCCAATACAGTTAAAGCCACACTTGCCTTTCAAACCAGGTGTATTAGTCTGTTCTTGCACTGCTGTAAAAAATACCTGAGACTGGGTAATTTTTTTATAAAGAAAGGAGGTTTAATTGGATCATGGTTCTGTGGGCTATACAGGAAGCATGATTCTGGCATCTGCTCAGCTTCTGGAGAGACCTTAGGAAACTTACAATCATGGCAGCAGACAAAGGCTTAGCAAGCACTTCATGTGGCCAGAATAGGAGCAGGAGAGGGTAGGGGAGGTACTACACACCTTAAACAACCAGATCTTGTGAGAACTCTATCAGGAGACTAGCACTAGGTGGATGGTGTTAAAGCACTGATGAGTGCTTTATGCCTCCATGTTCCAATCACCTCCCATCAAGTCCCACCACCAACGTTGGGGATTACAACTGGACATGAGGTTTGGGCAGGGACACAGAGCCAAATCATGTCACTCGGGGTGCTGGGTACCACAGTTTCCAGTGTGAGCTCTCATATAAGCATCCATCCAGTGGCTAATGTGAACCTCATTTGAAGTAGATGACACTTACACACTCATTCATTTTATAAAAATTATCTTTGATTTCTCACTTTTTTTTAAATTGTGAAGCAGATAATGAGTGTGCATCCTCAGAGGGTCTTGATAATTGTTATGTGGCTTTCAGATACTAAGGTATGAGTTTAGCAAATGTGATTGTCAGGGGTCAGTGTTTTCATACACAACTAGAGTTGAAATGATATACAAAGGGGACGTCATGTCTGACATCAAGCCTTGTCCATAGGACACGATGGTTTCAGACTCTCAATGCTTATGCTCCATGTGTTCAGTAGTTAACAGATAGGAGACCGATTTGTCCCAGTCTTGAAGTTTCCATTGTCTTGAGATCTCCATTCTTCCCACTGACCAGTCCTATGGAATTGGGTTTTAATATTAAAAAAGTAGAAATAGAAACTGTTAAAGACAATGCCATCTTTGTAGAAGATGCCAAATAGATATGTTTGTTGCATATTTTTGTATCAACAATGACAAAAAATTCTCTTTACTTGCCTTTATTTTGTGTTATCTGTGAAACTGTGCCATGTTTTGGCAGGCAGTAGTACATTAAAAGCTTTACAAAGAAAGTTTAAAATCTAAATGCAGAGAGGTAACCATGACTGAATTACTCTCTTGGGAATAAAATGCTCTTAGAGTGCCTATTGAAATCAGCATTATCATTTCAATACATGTCAAATATGAGTCATTTCCTAGTTTAGGCAAAATTTCTTCATAAATCTTTAAATCTTTCCCTTCTTTCAAGAAAAGGTTAAAGTACTTATGATTTAATGAGACTGCTTTATTTCATAACTGTTTGACTATCAAGAGAAAACTTGTCCTTTCCGATTTGTACACTCTTTTATTTATTTTTTTGCATAAGTTTTAAACTCTTCTGAATTTTATATTAAAACTACAGAACTAGACAGTCACAAAATGTTAGAACCGTTCAGATCTGTCATTTAATCATCTAGCACTTATTAAATATTTGAGCGGTACCCAGCATTATGGGAGTCTGTATACACTCAAATGAAAATTGAAGAGCAATTATTTACTCTAAAATGGAGATCTATATAAGGTTCCTTTATATTGGATACCAGTCTGAAGATGTTTAAGGTATTATGAAATTTATAAAAATCTATATTATAGTTTTTTGTTTTTTTTTTTTTGAGACAGAGTTTCTCCCTTGTTGCCCAGGCTGGAGTGCAATGGCATGATCTTGGCTCATTGCAACCTCCATCTCCAGAGTTCAAGGGATTCTCCTGCCTCAGCCTCCCAAATAGCTGGGATTACAGGTGCCCACCACCACACTGGCTAATTTTTTAGGTATTTTTAGTAGAGAGAGGGTTTCACCATGTTGGCCAGGCTGGTCTCAAACTCCTGACCTCAGGTGATCCACCTGCCTTGGCCTCCCAAAGTGTTGGGATTACAGGCGTGAGCCACAGTGCCCCGCCTACATTTTTAATAAGGAATGTACTAATTGCTCAAAAGTTGTTAAAAGAAGTAATGGAGGCCAGGTGTGGTGGTTCATGCCTGTCATCCCAGCATTTTGGGAGGTGGAAGTGAATGTATAGCTTGAACCAGGAGTTCGAGGCCAACCTGGGCAACATGGCAAAACCTCGTCTCTACAAAAAAACACCCTAAAAAAATTAGCCAGGTGTGATGGTGCATGCCTGTAGACCCAGCTACTCAGGAGGCTGAGGCTAAAGTGGAAAGATCACCTAAACCCGGAAGTCAAGGCTTCAGTGACCCATGATCATGCCACTGCATTCCAGCCCCGATGAAAGAGCAAGATCCTGTCTCAAAAAAAAAAAAAAAAAAAAAAAAAAAAAAAAAAAAAAAAAAAAGCGATAGGAAGGACAGGAGATTAGGAGTTGGGAAATCTGATTTAGGTTATGCTACTCTGTAGTCTTAAAAATAAAATTTATAGGAATCCATATGATAGCTGTCTAATAAAGAATGTACTAATTGCTTAAATATTGTTATAAGAAGTAATGGAAGCTGGGCATAGTGGCTCACACCTATACCCTGCCCGTCTCAACGTCTCAAACTGAGTCATTTGACTCAGTTTCCCCAGTTACATAAGAAGATTGAACTAGATGAACAAAATGAGGGCCTCTTGAATTCTTCATAAAAAAGGAAGTGGAGTGTGGAGTGTAGCACAAGTCATTAAAGTATGGCAAGCTGTTGAGCTGTGTAGGGTTATTTAGATAGTAAGTGACAGAGCCAGCCCCATTAACCAATGACCAGTCTATTCTTCTTCTGTCTTCTCCCATGCTGTCTGGTATTTACATAAAAACATTTGTTTTTGCTAGCTTTTATGGGCAAAATACGGAGAAATGTAGCTTGTTACTATTCCATTGTATAACTGCAAGAACATTTGCAGAAAAAATATTTAATGCAAAATGTAACTTACTGTTAAATGATCATATAATGCATCTAAACTCCATTTAATTTGGGGATTAGGGACTTTTATCATGCTAGGCATAGGATAGAACAAATGATTAATAATCTTGTTTAGTCAAGTTTCAAACTACAAACCTGAACTTTATGTATATGTGTATTTTCAGCCATCTTCCAAATGGCCACAAATTGATGAATTTATACAGTGTGTATGTTTCTGTGCATGTGTAAAACTAAAACATACAACTCTATTCGTGGAATAGCCCAGAAACCAGAATTTTACTTTGCTGCTTATAGTGATTTTATACTGGTTTGCTTATACCTGGTGACATAAAATTAATTAGCAGATCTCAACTTATGCTTTATCTCAGACAGTTCACTTGGTACCAGCTTCCCATCAGTAAAATCAGAATTCTGATTTACCAAAATCAGAAAAAAATGGTTTTAAATAGTTAAATCTCTGGGGGAAATGATGCCAGGAAATCCAGACATACCAAAATTGGAAATTGAATTTCCTAAACAAACAAACAAACAAAATGCTCAATATTGCTATGGTAATGAATCTCACAGCTTTCATTCTACAACTAGCATTTTAAAGCCTCAACTTGTTGGAAAATGATTCGTGTTTAAATTAATATTCATTTAGGGACTTCAATCTGACAGGATTGCCAATTGAAATTGTACTTTGGGGTTTAATATATTGGCTATTTCAAATTATATCAAGCTAAAATTCATTATGTCATCTTTTATACTAAAACTAGAAAAAAATCAATTCATACTTTTATCATCATATAGGGAACACTGATAATATTAGCAAAAATTTTAAAGCTTAGTTTTCATATTGAATCAGCACATGGTGTAGTTATAAGATTTCCTTCGATTACTCTTATAAAAGTTTTGAAATATTTAAAAATTTACTTTAGCATTTTGTTATGGATTGGTAAATAAAACAATTTGTAAATAAGTAGATGTGTTTAGTGGCATTTCGTTTAAAAGTAAAACTTTATGGTTTTCTTTGAAAATATATTTTGCCTTAAGCAGTTCCACACATTTTATAGTACAAATAGCATCAAAGAATCATCAGTATAGTCATCCTTCTAGTAATTATGCAGAATTGCAGTAAGACAATTGCTACAATTTGAAGCTGATGAAATACTACAGCTGTGGAACTAAGAAATGATTTAGCGTTGGGCTTGTTCACATTTTCTACGCTCTTTTGAGGGCTCATTGATACATTGACGATTCAAGAGCCATAGATGACTCTAGCTACAATAGTGTGAAAAAGAGCAGTTCTAATATGATACAATGAAGAAAAAAATGCATGGGTAAATAAAGTTTTAGGAATCAATAGATGAAGGATAGGAGTTTCATAATCATAGTTTGTTCATGAAGTATGCTCTTTTGATTTATGTATTCAATCTAAGAAAGAAAATCTATTGATGGTTCTGGAGGAAAAGAAAATGCAATTTAACCAACATTTGTTAGAATAGATAAACCAAGTCTCTCAATTAATCTCTGAACTGTATGCCCATGTGCACACTTTATAAAGGTGTTTCCGTGTTCCTATTGATTGAGGGAACATAAAACAACCATGTCACCTTATGGAAGCCTCCTCATTCAGTTCAGTAAGCTCTAGGGTGTAGAATTCTCATAAGAATAACATCCCAGCCCCACTCCCACTCCAAGAGAATCTCAATCCATATTACTTCTTTAATATATCATTGCATTTAACTCTAACTGTGTGTGTGTGTGTGTATGCATGTGTAAGTATGCATGTATGTGTGTGCTAAATGTTTCTGTGTGCAAAGCCTTCTCTTTATTTCTAGCCAGCTGAGTTAACAGCTCAAGTTAGCTGAATAGTTTTGGGTTATTCAAAATAAGTTAAGATCTATAGAATATAATGAAGTTTTTCAAAACAATCAGTTACAAATTATCATAGCTGCTATTAATCGCTGATTTATGTGCACTATATTAAACATGTTACATACTTGCAGTTATACAATGAAATAGTGACATACTTGTAACATGTTTAATATAGTGTTAATAATAGTTATATGCCATTGACTTATATTATCTCCATTATAGAGATTTAAAAAAATTAGCCTTAGGAAATTTAAACTACCTGCCTACATTTATAGTCTCAAGTTTCTCTGACCTTAAACTAAAAATAATAACTTGCCATGAACCTGAGTCACTGAGCAGATCTAAACAATAGTTTTAAAATTCTCCAAACTGAAAAAAAAAAAAAAAGGCACAGAAACCCAAAAGAACTGAAAACATGTATTTGTAATGTAAATGTAATTTTGTATATTTATACATATTTGCAATATAAACATTTGTAATGCTTCAGATATTTACATGATTTATACAAATAATTAAATATATTTTGTAACTATGCCCTTCATTGATACAAGCAGTTTAACGGTACAACAGAATGTAATTTTGTATAAAGTTCTGCTCAATATTTCCATGTTTTATGGCAGTTGGGATAGACTACAATGGCTTAAAGAAAGAATATTTCCCTTAAGCCAGTCTGATCACCTGACCCATGCCATATAGAATCAACCCTTATTATGATAAAATATAAAGAAGGAAGCACTGGTACTTGATTATGGAAGAGGTAAAACCATCCAAGTAAAAAAGTATTCTCTGTGAATTTTTGGCATGTGATTTTAAAATGCAATATTTAAGCAGAAGGCAAGGCTTTAATTCTTGATCTTTTAGTAAAAAATTGTGTAACCCTGGGAAAACTATGTAACTCCTCAAAATGTTAGGATACCCATTACAAATTGGAAACAAACAAACTTGACCTATTTAGCTTACACCATAAATTTGAATATGTAAAGAAAATAACGTCTGCTAAAACACTTTATAGCCTGTAACTTCCTGCTATGATGGAGCTTACAGTCTATTCAGAGGATAAGCAATCAAATAATTATACCAATAAAAGTAAAATTATAATTGTGGTAAGTGCTACATGATCATATGAAGAATGATTTGGTCAAACCACTGAAGTCAAGAAAGGCTTCCTTGAGTAAATGTTATTGAATATGTATATTAGTTTTCTAGGCCTGTACTAAAAAATTATCACAAACTGGTGACTTAAAACAATAGTTAATTCATTGTTGAAGAGTTATGGAGGCTAGAATGCTGAAATCAAAGTGTTAGAAGGGCCATGCTCTTTCTGAAACCTCTAGAATCCTTCCCTGCCTCTTCCAGCATCTGGTGTTTGCACAGACACCTGAGTATGTGATTGTGATACCTCCTGGGATTTGTCTGCCCACAGCAAGATTGGGAACCCAGAAAGGGAAGCAGGAGTGCCCAGGGTAGCCACCACCTACCGCATGAGGAACAGAGCTGGCGGCAATCCTTGCCGCTCCTTAGCTTGTAGCAGCCTCTGCCTCCATTATCGTATGCTCCTCTCCTCCGATCGTGTGTGCCTTCCCTTCTTACAAGGACATTAGTCGTAGTGGATTAGGGTTCTTCCTAATTCAGTAGGACTCAACGTAACTCAATGACAGCCAAAAAGACACTACCCAAATAAGGTCAGAGTCACAAACACATAGGGTTAGGGCTTCAGTATGACTTTTGATAGGACACAATTCAACTGATAGTAAGATTTATTCAAAAGAATGCATAGGATCCAACTGGGCAAGAGAGTTGATAAGAACATTCCATAAATGCATAGCAAATAGTGTAAATGCCCTTTTGTAAAAAGAAATATGTTACATAGACTAAAAGACCAATGTGGTTAGAGTGTAGCTGGCAAAGTGGGACATGGTGTGAAATGAGGACAGAACAGTAGGAAGAGGCTATGTGTTAAAGAGAATCATTGGATATGTTAAGATTTTTTAAATGGGACTCTATTGAAATGTTTTATGTGAAGGACAGGAGATGAGGGATGAGGGTAATGAAGGAAAACCTATGACATGCACAGATTATCTTTTCCTAAAGACTACTTGGCTGCAGTGAGGGAGAATGGTTTGCCTGAAGACAAGTGAGAAGGGTTGTTTTGGTATTTTCATGGCCCAAGTCAGACGTAAGTGTTACTTACTTAGATCATGAAGACAATAGTGAATACGTAAATGAGTGGTCAGCTTTGAGAGAAGTTTAAGAATTAAACTAAAGGGCGTGTTGATGAAGGAATGTGTAATTTGAGGGAAAGGGAGTTGATGAATCCCAGCTTTCTTGCTTATATAATTGTAGGTGCAGTGATTTCTTGTTCCCAAATAGAAATACTGGAAGAGAATCAGAATTTGAATATGCAGCACATATGAGTTAGATTCCAGTTTAGGGTAATAATTCTTAACTATAGAAATTATTAGCATTATTGGGAAACTGTAAAAAATATTCTGATGCCCATACCCCTTTGGTCTAGGTGGGGCGCAGGCATTATTTCTTTCTTTCTTCCTGCCCTGATGGATTTAAAAAGGGTGTAACAAAAGAAAATGTCAGTCTACCATTGATGAGCATTTAGGGTGGCTCCATATCTTTGCTATTGTGAACAGTGCTGCAATGAACACATCTGTGCATGAGTCTTTATGATAGAATGACTCGGATTCCTTTGGGTATATATCCAGTAATGGGATTGCTGGGTATAATGGTAGTTCTGCTTTTTGGTGTTTGAGGAATTGTCACACTGTTTTCCCTAATGGTTGAAGTAATTTATACTCCCAAAATCAGCATATTAAACATTCCTTTTTCTCTGCAACCTCACTAGCACTGTTGTTTCTTGACTTTTTAAAGAACAGACATTCTGACTGATGTGATATGGTATCTCTCATTGTGGTTTTGATTTACATTTCTCCAATGGACAGTGATGTTGAACTTTTTTCATATGCTTGTTGGCCACATGTATGTCTTCTTTTGAAAAGGGTCTATTTATGTCCTTTGCCCACTTTTTAATAGGGCTGTTTGTTTTTCTCTTGTAGATTTGTTGAAGTTTGTTATAGAGGCCAGCTGTCTGACCTTTGTCAGATGTATAGTTGGCAAACCTTTTCTCTCATTCTATAGGCTGTCTGTTCACTCTGTTGATAGTTCTTTTTGCTGTGCAGACTCTTTAGTTTAATTTGAGCCCATTTGTCAATTTTTGTTTTTGTTGCAATTGCTTTTGGCATCTTTGTCATGAAATCTTTGCTGTTCCTATTTCCTATGTCCAGAATGCTGTTGCCTAGATTGTCTTTCAGGCTTTTAGTTTTGGGTTTTACATTTAAGTGTTTATTCCAACTTGAGTTGATTTTTATATATGGTATAAGGAAGGGTTCCAGTTTCAGTCTTCTGCGTATGGCTAGCCAGCTATCCCAACATTTATTGAATAGGGAGTCCTTTATTCATTGTTTGTTTTTGTCAGCTTTCTCAAAGATCAGATGGTTGTAGGTGTGGTGGCCTTGGTGGCCTTATTTTGGGCTTTCTATTCTTTTCATTGTCTATGTGTCTGTTTTGTACCAGATTCATGCTGTTTTGGTTACTGTAGCCCTGTAGTATAGTTTGCAGTCAAGTAATGCAATGCCTCCAGCTTTGTTCGTTTTGTGTAGGATTGTCTGTCAATTTGGGCTCATTTTTGGTTTTATATGAATTTTAAAACAGTTTTGTTGTTGTTGTTGTTCTTCAAAGAATGTCATTGCTTGTTTGATAGAAATAGCATTGAATCTGTAAATTGCTTTGGGCATTATGGCCATTATAACGATATTGTTTCTTCCTATCCATGAGCATGAGATGTCACACAGACCGATGACATTTGTTTGTGTCATCTCTTATTTATTTGAGCAGCGCTTTGCAACTTTCATTGTAGAGATCTTTCCCCACCCTGGTTAGCTGTATTACTAGGTATTTTATTCTTTTTGTGGTGATTGTTTCACCTGCTTCTAATCAAATCTATTTAGTAGCTGTTATTAAACTGTGTAGCCATTAGTATATAGTAGAACTCCATTATTCTTGGTTTTGTTTTCTGTTGTTTGTTACCCACAGTCAACCACAGTCTGAAAATATCAAATGGAAAATTTCAGAAGTAAACAATTCATAAGTTTTAAATTGAGTGCTGTTCTGTGTAGTGTGATGACATGTCAGGTGGTCACAGCTACCTCCTGCCTGGGAGGTGAAGCATCCCTTTGTCCAGCAGCTTCTCCTTATTGTCTATGCCCCTAAACCTTCAGTCCATAGTAGCCCTCTTAGTAATCAGATCAGCTGTTGCTGTATCACAGTTGTCAGTTGTGTTCAGGGAAACTGTATTTTACTTCTTAATGGCCCCAAAGTGCAATAATAATAATGCTGGCAATTTGGCTATGCCAAGAAGCCATAAAGTCCCTCTTTTAAATGAAAAGGTAAACACTCTCAACTTAACAAACAAAAGAAAAAGATCATATGCTGAAGTTACTAAGAACTACAGTGTAAGAATGTATCTTCTGTCCTTGAAATTCTGAAAAAATATATTGTTATAATTGTTCTATTTTGATAGTTATTGCTAATCTCTTACTGGACCTAATTTATAAAAATTAAACTTTATCTTGGGTATGTATGTATAGGAAAAAACATAGCATATATAAGCTTCAGTACTATCCACGGTTTCAGGCATCCATTGGGAGTCTTGTAACATATCCTCAATGGATAAGAGGGGACTACTGTATGCACAATATATGTAAATACTCAAAAAGAGTTTTGTTTAGCTAGTGTGTGTAAGAAGATTATCACAAGTCACACCATAGTGTTTGCCTTTTGCTAGTCTGAATGTTATCAGTCTAATATTTTATAGCAAAAATTTAAGTTCAGTGAAAACTTCCCTACGGAAACACTTCCAATCAAGATCTACAGCAAGCCATGAATAAATTAACATTTAAACTTGAAAACTGATAGTTGAAGAAGAATTTAGCAATTAATAATTTCTGCTAGAAAATGGTGGTTTCTCAGCCAATAGTTACAAAGTATATAATACATGTAAAAGGAAATATATACAAATATCATATTGGACATATATTACATATACTACTAAAATTGAAAATTGCTATAAATATAAGAGTATGTTCCAATGTCCACTTATTTCTTTTTTAACAACCTCTAGTCTTGAAAATGCCACTATGGTAATTCTGTCAAATTTGTAAAGGTTGGAATTTGATGGTAGTGGTTTTGAAAACCTGTATTATCTAATGGAATTGTCATTTGTATTATATCATTTTCACCTAAAAGCCAAATACAATAAGACTTAAATTATTTTTGCTTTTTTTGTGGGTAGTCATTTTTGTGCCCAAAGGGCTAACTGATGCCTTCAGTTATACATGAACAATTCCCACTAATGCCAGAAAGAACAGTGTGCATATAACCTAGGGCAGAATTTGGCCTATGGAATGTATCACTCAGTAATGGAATGGAGAATATGACTTTATTTAAACATGGACTTGAATAGTTTTATTTTTCCTTACTGTTTCCCTTGGCATTTCTCTCTGTAAAGTGCAACATTCAAAAGTATTCTATGCAGCTGTAGTGCCCTGGGATGCATAATAAGGGCATATGTTCAACGCAAGTTTAAATATCCATATGAGCCAAAGACAGAGTAATCAACATTTAAAAAATTAAGACCACTTTTCCAAGAATGAAAACCTTTAATAGGTTAGCTAATTTTAGAGTTATTTAACAACTGTGAAAAATTATTAGTATTTAGAAACATGCATATATAATTATATACAATGTCTTATGTCAGACAGCAATTTCATTCTGCCCTCTAATGATCACATGACATAATTCTGAAAAAAGTCAAACAGTATGTTCTAGAAGAAAAAAAAAAAAATTGGTTCATTTTTGCTTATGCTTAGTGTTCAATTGTTTTCAACCTGGGGAGGGAGGAAGGGAAAGAAAGAAGGAAAGAAAGAAGAAAGCAAGAAAGGAAGGAAGAAGGAGAGGAAGGAAAGACGGAAGTCATGTGACATAGCTAGGGATTTGGGGCAAAATTCAAGTCCCATGTTTTCCTTGATGGAAAGCCGAGGAACCCGAGGAAGAGAGTCAACCCACGCCAATTTCACTGTGGTAGAAGTGACCAAGAAAGTTTAGATTATGGATGTATAGTAGGTAATTTTAGGTTGTTTGTTGTCTGGGATATAAACCCATTGTGTTATTCCAGTTATTTGGCCAAAATGTTCCATGTAACCATTTTGGTGTGCTGGCACTTTAGGGAATTTGTAATAAGTGGTTGTGTTCAATGTTTGGGTTGAATACAAGGTAGGTAGAAAAGGACAATCAAAGGAATTAGCTGCAAATGAGATGAAATCTATGGGAACACATATTGAGAAAACTGGTGACCATTATATTTAATCCTCTGAAATACCTGCAACAATCTGAGAACAAGGTAGGTGGCAAGACACACTTATAAATATTAGAGAAACACAGGACTCCATACATTTTGAAAACTGGGGAGTACTGAACTTGGAGAGGCCTAGTACAGGTAGTGCTTGTTGGTTTGCATATTTTTAAAATCACTTGACTGAGATCTGATTGACATAGAAAAGTCTGAACATGTTGCATGTATGCAACTTAATGAGTCTAAAGATAAATATATGCCCATGAAAGTATCACCATAATCTGTGACATAAACATATCCACCTATTGGTTTATTTTTAATTAAACTTTTTTTAAAGATAATCATAGGTTCACAGGCACTTGTGAGAAATAATACAGAAATCCCATGTCCCCTTCACTCCTTTGTTCTCATCAGTAACATCTTTTATAATTATGGTACAATATTGCAACCAGGATATAGACATTGATATAACCCATATTATTCACATTTCCCATTTTTCATATATTCCTATGTGTATATGTTTATATACATACGATTTTTAAAAATTTTATCCACCACAGCTGAGTTGCAGAAAAGTTCCATCACTACAAGGACACCTCAAGCTGCCTTTTTATAACCATGTCCACTGTTTCCCTTCCCCTACTGCTGCCCCAGGTGTCCCAAACTTCTGGTAACCACTCACTTGTACTCTATTTCTAAAATTTTATCTTTTCAAAATGTTGTATACATGGCATCACACAATATGTACTCTTTTGGGATTGTTTCTTTCTTTTTTACTCAACATAATTCTGTAGGGATTCATTCAAGTTGTTAAGGGTATTGATAGTCTACCTGATTGGAGCATAGCATTCCATGGTATGTGGGTACCATGGTTTGTTTAATCCTTCACCCATTGAAGGACATCTAGGTTATTTCTAATTTTGAGTTGTAACAAAGTTAAAGCATTCGTGTGGATGTTTTTGTTAATATGCATATTCGTTTCTCTGGAATAAATGCTCAAGAGTGCAATAGCGTATGGCAGTTACATGTGTAGTGTTTTAAGAAACTCATTTCCAGAGTGGCTGTGCCATTTTAGAATTCTACCAGTGACATATGAGTGCTCCAGATTGTGCACATCCTTTGTAGCATTTGGTGTTATTACTATTTAAAATAAAATTTTAGCCATTCTGATAGACAATATATCACTGTGGTTTTATTTTGCATTTCTTTAATGACTAATGGTGTTCAGCATATTTTCGTGTGCTTATTTACCATTCATGTGTCCTATTCCGTGATGTTTCCCCATGTCTTCTACCCATTTTCTAATTTGATTGCTTATTTGTAGCTTGCTGTTTTTATTCTTTTTACAGGGTCTTGTTGAGATTGATTAGGTCCAGTTTATCAATCTTTCCTCTTATGTATTGTGCTTTCCATGTCAAGTCTATGAAGTCTTGCCTAATCTTAAATCCTGAATATTTTTTCTAAAAGTTATTTTATTTTATATTGTTAAATTTAAGCCTGTGTTTCAGGCCAGGCATGGTGGCTCATTCCTGTAATCCCCACACTTAAGGGTGCCGAGGTGGGTGAATTGCCTGAGCCCAGGACTTCGAGAGCAGCCTGGTTACCTTGTCTTTACAAAACATTAGCTGGGCATGGTGGTGTGTGCCTGTAGTCCCAGCTATGGGGGAGGCTAAGGTGGGAGAATCACTTGAGCTCTGGAGTTTGAGACCAGCCTGGGCAACTTGGTGAAACCTCATCTGTACTAAAAATACAGAAACAATCAGCTGGGCATAGTGGTGTGCACCTGTAGTCCCAACTGCTCAGGAGGCTGAGGTAGGAAGATCACCTGACCCCAGGAAGTTGAGGTTGCTGGGAGCAGCGATCATGCCACTGCACTCCAGCCTGGGCGACAGAGTGAGACCCTGGCTTTTTTTTTTTTAAGCCTATGTTTCACTTTGAGTTAATATTTTTTTAAGATGTGAGATTTGGTTTTGGCCAGTGGATGTCCCAATAGCCCTTAGTTGAAAAGGTTATATCCTTCCTTCACTGAGTTGCGTTTGCACATTTGTCAAATTTAGTAGAATATATTTATGTTGATTTATTTCAGAATTCTGTGTATATCCTTCCACCAATACCACATGTTCTTGAGTACTGTGAACTGTATTACCTAGTAGAGTGACTCCTTCTACTTTATCCTGCTATTTCAATTACAAAAAATAAAAATCCTTTTAGGGCCTATGATTTTCCATATAAATTTCACAATAAGCTTGTTGATGTTTTCAATATATCTTGTTTAGATTTTGATAGGAATTGCATTATATCTATAGAAGAATTTAGAGTGATTTGAAATCTTTTACTATGTTGAGTCCTCTAATATATAAACATGGTGTCAGTATCACCATTTAGGTCTTCTTTTATTGGCATTTTGTAATTTTTAGCACATACATTATAGTCTGTTCTCACCCTGCTATAAAGATTCTACCAGAGACTGGGTAATTTTAATTGACTCAGTTCCACATGGCTGGGAAGGCCTCAGGAAACTTACAATCATGGCAGAAGGTGAAGGGAAAGCAAGGATCTTCTTCATGTGGCATCAGGAGAGAGAAGAGTGAAGTCTGAAGGGGAAAGAGCCCCCTATTAAGCCATCAGATCTCATGAGAACTCACTCACTATCATGAGAACAGCATGGGGAAACTGCCCCATGGTCTAATTACCTCCAACCTGGTTTCTCCCTAGGCAGGTAGGGATTATGGGGATTATACCGTTCAAGATGATATTTGGGTGGGGACAAAGCCAAACTATCATACATCCTGTACCTGTCTTGTTGAGCTTACCCATTAAGTGTTTCATTTTCTTTTTAGTGATTATAATTGGTTTTGTGTTTTAAATTTTGGCTTCCGCATGATTATTGTTGGTACATAGCAATGTTATGGATTTCCTGGGTTGATCTTGTATTTCAAAACTCTGCTGAACTCACATTTATAGTAGTTCTGGAAATTCTTCATTTGTTGGAATTTTCTGTGTAGACAATCATGACATCTGAATTTGGAGCAGTTTTATTAATCTTCCCAATATGTCGTTTTTATTTCTTTTATTGCAGTGACTAGAATTTTAGTAGTATGTTGAATAAGAAAGGTAAGAGCAGAGATTCTTGCTCTTCTTGTTCCTAATCTTAGGGGAAAAAAGAGTTCAACCTTTCACTATTAAGTATGATGTTAGCTGTAGATTGTTTGGGTAAGTGTTCTTTATCAAGTTAATGAAGTTTCTCTCTATTCCTAATTTCTTGGAGTTTTGAGTGTTGAATATTGTCACAAGGCATTTTCTGATTCAATTGATATGATTACATGATTTTTCTTCTTTAGTCTATTAATGTGGTTCATTACACTGATTGATTTTCAATTGTTGAACCAACTTTACATACCTGGAACAAATCCTACTTGGTCATAGTATACAGTTATAGTATATATAGTATATATAGTGTATATATAGTATATATAGTATATATAGTGTATATATAGTATATATAGTATATATAGTGTATATATAGTATATATAGTATATATAGTGTATATATAGTATATATAGTATATATAGTGTATATATAGTATATATAGTATATATAGTGTATATATAGTATATATAGTATATATAGTGTATATATAGTATATATAGTATATATAGTGTATATATAGTATATATAGTATATATAGTGTATATATAGTATATATAGTATATATAGTGTATATATAGTATATATAGTATATATAGTGTATATATAGTATATATAGTATATATAGTGTATATATAGTATATATAGTATATATAGTGTATATATAGTATATATAGTATATATAGTGTATATATAGTATATATAGTATATATAGTGTATATATAGTATATATAGTATATATAGTGTATATATAGTATATATAGTATATATAGTGTATATATAGTATATNAGTTATAGTATATATAGTATAGTATATATAGTATATATAGTATATAGTATATATAGTATAGTATATATAGTATAAAAATTCCTTTTATATGTTGCTGCATTGATTTGCTCTTCTTTCTCTAGTTTCTTGAGGTAGAAGCTTAATGTTTTAAGATCCTTCCTCTTTTCTAATATAAGGATTAGATTTAGCTCAGTGTTGTAATTTAATGTGTAATTTAATTTAGTATTTAATTTAGTTTAGTGCAATACATTTCTCCTTCCACGCTGCTTTAGCAGCATCTGACATATTTTATTATGTTATATAGTTGACTCTTGAACAACGTGAGGGCTTGGGGTGTTGAATCCCAATGGAGTTGAAAATTTACATTTAACTTTTGACCACCCCAAAATGTAACTACTAATAGCCTACTGTTGAAAGTCTTACCAATAAGATAAATGGTCCATTAACACATATTTTGCATGTTATATGTTTTACATGCTGTATTCTTATAATTAAATAGAGAAAGAAAACATTGCTAAGATAATTATAAGGAAGATAAATATATATTTACTATTCATTAAGTGGGAGTGGATCATTATATAAATCTTCATACTCATTATCTTCACATTGAGTAGGCTGAGGAGGAGGAGACAGAAGAGTTGGCCTTGCTGTCTCAGGTGGCAAAGACAGAAGAAAATTTGTCTATAAGTGAATCTGTGTAGTTCAAACTTGTGTTGTTCAAAGGTCAACTATATTTTCATTTGCATTCAGTTCTATGTTTTTAAAATTTCCTTTGAGGTTTTAAAATTTTCTTTTACAACTTTCTTTTTCACTCATGAATTATGTAGAGATGTATTGCTTAGTTTCAAATAATTTGGAGATTTAAAATATTATAATTCTGTTACTGATTTCAAATTTGAGTCAATTTCAATCAGAGAACACATTCAGTGTGAGTTCAGTTCTTTAACATTTGTTCAGGATTTTTTAATGGGCCAGAATGTAGTCTATCTTGGTGAAAGTGTCATAAGTATTTGAAATTAATGTGTATAGTTTGTTTTGTGTTTACACACATATACACAAACACACATGCAAACACTTGTAAATCTTCTGTTATCTTTTTATTTCTATTTAAAGAACTTCTTTTAGTCATTAAGAGTAGGTGTGAAGAAAACCAATTCTCTTATAAATAACTAAGTACGTCTACTTTGTATACTTTTTTTGAGTGATTCTATATTGTAATGATGTCCTTTTTACTAGTTCTATCAATTGTTGAGGGTTTGCTGTTGACGTCCCTGATTTAACTGTGGACTTACCTATTTCACCTTTCAACTCTGTCAGTCTCGCTTCATGTATGTTAAAGTTCTGTTGTTGGGTGCATACATGTTTAGGATCATTAGGTCTTTCTAGTGGAGATATCATTTTATCATTATGTAATGTCCCTCTTAACCTCTAGATATTTTGTTTGTTCTAAAGTCTATGTTATTTGCATTTAACTTTTGACCACCCCAAAATGTAGCTACTAATAGCCTGCTGTTGAATGGAAGCCTTACTATAGTTATTCCTTTTTTCTTTTTCTTTTTTTTTTTTTTTTGAGACAGAGTCTCGCTCTGTCACCCAGTCTGGAGTGCAGTGGCTGGATCTCAGCTCACTGCAAGCTCCGCCTCCCGGTTCACGCCATTCTCCTGCCTCAGCCTCCCGAGCAGCTGGGACTACAGGTGCCCACCACCTCGCCCGGCTGGTTTTTTTTTTTTTGTATTTTTTGGTAGAGACGGGGTTTCACCAGGTTAGCCAGGATGGTCTCAATCTCCTGACCTCGTGATCCGCCCGCCTCGGCCTCCCAAAGTGCTGAGATTACAGGCTTGAGCCACCGCGCCTGGCCTCCTTTTTTCTTTTGATCAATGTTTGCAGATATATTTTTCTGATTATTAATTTCAACTGACCTGTGTTGATGTCCATGAAGTGAATTTTGTAGAGATAGCATATTTTTTGGATTTTTTTTTTAAATTAAGTTTATATTCTAATACACTCTGCTAATCTCTCATTTATTTGTGTATTTTGACCATTTACATCTGAGATTCTTACTGATATGCTAGCCTATGTGTGCAATTTTATTTTCTGTTTCTTGTCTATTTTGGGTTTCTGCATTTCTCTTTTCTCATCTTGCTGTAGGTTACGTGAACACATTTTAGGATTTTATCTTGATGTTTTAACAGCATTTTGGGTATATCTTTTTTGTATAGTGTTTTTAGTGGCTCTAGGTATTAAGTATATATAAGTCACTTATCTACTGACATGGATGTATTTTTACTTCCATTAAAGTGTACTTTTATTTCCACTTAGGTCCTTTACTCATTTTACCTTTTCAATATAATTGTCTTAAATGTTTCCCCTACATACAATGAGCACACCACATTAAACAGTTGTAATTTTTGCTTCAACCACAAAATATTATTTAATAAACTAGTAAGAGGGAAAGCCTAACTTATTTACCCCTAATTGTATTCATTGTGAAATTCTTATTTTCTTTATAAGGTCTAAAGTTTTATTATGATTTTGTTTCTATTTAAAGAACTTCCTTTAGTCATCCTTTAAGAATGGGTTTGATGAAAACAAATACTCTCATTTTCACATATCTGAGAGTGTCTTGATTTTCCTTCATTCTGAAAGGATATTTTTGCTGGATATAAAATGTATGATTGACAGTTAATTGCTTTCATCACTTGATAAATGTTGTGCCACTCCTCCTGGCTTCCATTGTTTCCGATGAGAAATCTGTTGTCATTTGAACTGGTACTTACTTATAAGTTTTACATCATTCCTCTGGCTGCTTTCAAGATTTTCTCTTTGCTTGTTTTGTATTTAGCACTTTAATAGTGAATGCCCTAGCATGAATTTCCTCAGTTTTATCCTATTGTTTAAGATTTGCTCAGCTTCTTGCATGTGTCTGTGAATATCTTTTGCCATATTTTCAGTATTTTCGGACATTTTTTGTTGAATACATTTTCACTGCCATTCTCTTCTCTTATTCCAGGATTTCAGTTATACAAATGTTAACTCTTTTGTTTTTAACTCACTGGTTCTCGAAGCTCTCTTCACGTTTTTTTTTTTTTTTTTTTCTTTTAATCTCTCTTTTCTTATTTGTTCAAATTGGGTAAATTGTTTCGATTTCCTTCATGTTCAGGAATTCTATTCCTGTCAGCTTCATGTTACCCTTGAACTCATATAGCAAGTCTGAGTTTGTTTCAATGGTTATATGTTTCAGTTATTTAGTTTCGATTTGGATTTTTTTTAATAACTTCTATTTCTATGCTGGGATTTCTCTCATTTTTTATTTCTTGCTTAAAATAATTTGCAATTGCGTGGTAATGCATTTTTATGATACCTAGTTTAAAATCCTTGCCTGATAATTCCAACATCTGATTCATATCACTGATGGCGTCTGTTGATTTTCTGTTTTCATTCAAGTTGTGATTTTACTGGTTCTTGGTATGACAAGTGATTTTTATTATATCCTGGATGTTTTGGGTATCATAGTGTGAGACTCTGGATTCAAATTCATCTTCTTTTTTTATTCAGAAGCTGTCCTTACGTTGAGGTGTGCACAGAGGCCAGGTGGGTGTGTATGTTCATTCATCACCCCGTTGTCCCTGCCAACATCATCCAGCAGAAGTGGAGCACTGACTCACACTGCAGCAGATGGGCAGGGTGGAACTTCAGCTTCCCTGCTGACCCCCTCCCAGTGAAAGTGGGCCACCTATTGCTGCTGCCTTGTTGCCCCTCGAGATGACATATTCCTGACTTTCCACTGAGCCACGGAAGGGAAAAACTCATGGCTTGTTCACAGTACATTGCTGCCTCAGGGAAGGGGTGGAAGCTGAGCTTCCTGCTGGTCCCTGTGATACCAGGGGAGGCAGGGGAGTGGAACGTCAAGTAACCCTCCTCCTATCACTTTATTTTGCCTCACTGATGCTAGGTGTGAGAGAAGGTACTGCTTCCCACTGGGTCCAATTCACAAAGAAGGGAAGAAGGATGTGGAGTATTGATTGGCCCTAACACCTGGCACACCCTCAGTCTCACTAATACCACTGGGAATGGGGACCCAGCTCCCCACTAGACCCTGCTCACTTAGTGAGGGTGGGGTGGGAACAGAATGGAGACTAACCCTGATGCACACCACTTCATGTGGTCTTGTTCTGTGAAGAGAGTGGAGAAGTTCATTCCCTCCTTGGTCCCACTGACACAAGAGGTTGGAGTAAAGTAAAGTGCTGATTACCCCTGACTCACATGTCCTTGTTTAGTCTTGTTAATGTTGGGTGAGTGTTGTGCTTCATCTCCTGACTGGGGCCATACCAGAGCTGGGGGAATGTAAAGTGCTGACTAGCCCTGCCTTGCACCACTTCATTAAGTCTTGCTGCTACCAGGTAGGGGTGGTGGAGATGGTTCAGCTACTTGCTGGGCTGAGGTGACACTAACTTGGTAAAGAGTTGGAGCACAGCTGACTCCTTTCAGACAGGGGATGAAGGATCAGCCCCTTGCTCACTCTGCCAATACTACTTAGGAAAGAGAATCAGAGTGGCACAACTTCCACTGAGCAGAGGACAGAGAATAAGCTCCTTATTCAGTCTCATCAAAACCACCCCTACCTACAGTTAAATTAGACAGCTGCCTGCTTCAACAAGTGGAGAATGGAAGATCAGCTCTCTGTTTGGTTTGTTGGAACCACCAGGCAGGGGGAATTGGAACACTGACTACTTCTGCCAGTGGGAATAGAAGATTAGCTGCCTCTTGTCCCTGTCAACACCACTGTGAAAGGGAATCAAATACTACTGCTTACTTTTGTTGGGTGAGAGGGTGGGGTGAAAGACTAGCTCCCTGATGAGCTCAGCTATGAATGTGTGTGGGCGGGGGGAGAGTGTGTGTGTGTATGTGTGTGTTTGTGTGGTTTTTCCATTGGAGTTTGGCTAAAGTAGGACAGGTACTTTTTGCTAAAAATGTTTTCTCTTTTAGGCCAACATTTTCCTGATCCTCTGTCTAGGAAAATAAGCCTTTCCTTGGAGCTTATTTTATCTGTGCCTGTTGGTGGTTCTAGGTTAGACGCTTCTGGATATTAAAACAACAACAAAAACTAGGGAATTTCCCATGTTGTTCCTCAAGTCCTCAGATTCCTAAATTTTTTTCTTTTTCTACCTACTTTGCAAAGTCATCCTACATTTATTTGTTTTGTTATGTTCAGGGCTTTTTAATTACAGAAAGAGGAACTGGGAGGAATAAGGCTGCTTCATCTTTGTCAGGATCAGAAGTCATGTAATGTTTTAAAAGGACTTTGTCTACCATTTTAAATAGCTGTTGGCTATAAGCTCTTTATTGTATTTAAAGTATATTGGCTAAAATTGTGGGAGGTAAGGAAAACTCTTTGCAAAGTGAACTGACATGGTGAAAAGAGAGAGAGGATATGCTTGTCAAATATTGCAAAGTCTATTCTGATCAAGCTAGACATGGTCTGTATTCGTCAGGGTTCTCCAGAAGAAAAGGACCAATAGGAGCTCTGTGTGTGTGTGTGTGTGTGTGTGTGTGTGAAAAGGAGTGTATTAGGGAGAATTGGGTAACATCATTATAAAGGCAATGTCCCACGACAGGCTGTCAGCAAGGTATAGAATGATAAAAGCCACTAGTATGTCTCCCAAGGAAAGTGGTACCATGTCTCAGTCCAAGTTCCAAAGCCTCAAAACCAGAGAAGCTGACAATGCATCCCATAGTCTAAGGCTGAAAGCCTGAGAACCCCCAGATCCCCCAGAGACCACTGCTGCAAGTCCTAGAGTCCAAAGGCTAAAGAAACTAGAGTCTGATGTCTAAAGGCAGGAGGAAGAAAGGGCATTCTGCACTGGAAGAGAAAGAGAGAGGCAGCTCGCAAAGCAAGAAAAGCCTGCAAGCTGAATGTTCCCCTTCTTCTGTCTGCTTTGCTGTAGCCACACCTGCAGCTAATTGGATGGTACCCACCTACATTGAGGACAGGTCTTTCTCCCAGTCCACTAGCTTATATGTCAATCTCCTCTGGAAACACCACAGCAGATACACCCAGAAACAGTGCTTTACCAGCCATCTAGGTATCCTTCAATCCAGTCAAGTTAATATTAACAATCACATGGTCCTATTCACAATTTAAAAATTTGGCATAAATTGCAGCAGTGGTCAAGTGTATTGGCTAGTTGTAAAGTGCCTATGAGAAACCCATACATGAGCATTTGCAGATTCACTTAACACTTTTCAGCAAATATTTTGTTATAATTGAAATTAAAAGGCAGTTTGAAATTGTTCCTCTACTAAATATCACACTGGACGTGAATAAAACAACTAGATAGACTAACAAGGTATGTACTTTATTGCCTGTGATTATTGCAACTACCACTGCTGGTGGAGAGCCATTCTTCTCACATGCACAAATAGAAGATTAACTCTCAATCAGGAATACAGATTTGATACAAGGGCAGCATTTCACTTGGCCTTAGTGTGTCAACATTTCAGCTAATTTGCCTAACCACAAATACTTCAGGGGGAAGAGAAATTGCTAATGCTTTATATTAAACATCGGGTGGAGCTTGGGGAAATAATACAATTTGTACTTTTTTTTACATAGTTTCAATTAATTTTGGCAGATATGTCTTTCTGAGACAACTTTAGATGTTGAAAAGCTGCTTGTGGATCCTCAAGACTTGTCGTTTTTTCATGTTACAATTATCATCACCATAGTATGTATCTGAATTTTTGTTTGTTTGTTTGTTTGCAAATTGAGGAACGTGGAGTCATGATGCAAAAGTCATTGCCATAATTCTTTGCAGATCTTATGACTGGAAATTCTTGTGTTACTATATGTAGTTTGATATTCATTTGTAACACACGTAACTGGTTTGTGTAGTGATTAAAATAGTAAGTAATGCTTGATCATGGTTAAAATAAATACCAAGGATAAATTCTTCTTCTATTAATTAGTGTGGGCTTATCCAAATTAGCATCTTTATTTATGGGCCGTTGCTAATTTTTGTCACAACCTTTTAGATATACTGTCCTAAATCATTACACTAGTGTAAATGAGCATAAAGTATAGGTGACTCACTGGGACAGTGGAAGTGCCCATGGAAAATATATACTTATAAGTACACAGCTTAGATAATTTCAAGCAGAATCAGAAAATTTGTGTTGAATTCTAAATTTAGTATAAACAGAAATGTATTAGATTTGGTTATTGAGCCAAGCTTTAGACATTGAATATCGGAATTGTGTCCATTTGCAATGAGTAAGTCTTTGATTCAAGATTTTTTTTTTGTACTCAGACTCATTTTTGTATATCTTTCGGTTTAAGTCATATTGTATTTGCCTCGATTACAGATTTTTTACATATTCCTTAAACTGGTTCTATGTTATGCCATTATATAACAAGTGATAAAGAATGTACTGTTACTGCCCCTTGACAATGAAAAGGGGACATCTCTATCAATGTATGTGTATGTAGCTGTGTAGTAGTTGAAACAGTATAAGTGAAATGCCTAGAAATTGTCCTGAGATTTTATTTTGTTTGTGCTTACATTTTTGTTAGTATATGTACTTTCATGAATAGATCATTGATTTGGGGCAATATTTCTCAATCTCAGCACTATGGACATTTTGGACTGGATAATTATTGGTTGTGCCTAGCTTTCCTGTGTATTGTAGGATGTTCAGAAGAATCTCTGGCCTCTACCCATTAGATGTCAGTAGCAAACCTCCTATCTCTCTGCCTACTTCCGTCCTCTCTTGCAACAGTCAAAAAGGTCTGCAGACATTGCCAAGTGTCCCCTAAGGGGCATCAGCCTTGGTGGAGAGAAACTGCTTTAGAGTCTCATTCTTGGCTGTTTCATTTCCTTATAATTTGCATAGTTAAACATTTTTGTGTTGAGAAGCATAAGTTGTGATACCATACCTGTACAGAAAAGGCTTGGATTTAAAGTTAACCATATTTAAATGAGAGAAGTTTATCAAAACTTAAAATAAGAAAAATTGGGGTAAAAATGAAATTCTAAAATGGCTTATGCAATTTCTAAGGGTGGTTAATAAGAATTCTGAATTGGTGGCATTGCTTTAAGAAAAGTAAATCATTAAAAGAATTTCAAAGATAAAACATATTTTGGGGGGTGTGAACACTGTAATTAGGGAGACCCAATAATGTTAAGTTACTTAAACTATATATTTTATTTAAAGTAGGATACAAGTTGAAGAAATTAACATTCGGTTGGTTGTTAAATATTTTGATTCATAGAAAGTACATAGAATTGTTAGCCTCAAAAAATGTGCTTAAGATAGAAAAATAATTTTGGTTACATGAAAAGAAAAAGATTTCATAAATTGTTGACTTGAAAAGGGGAACTATTTGACAGAAGTCTCAAAAGTGTTTTGGAGTGGCATAGTGATCGGGGGTGACATCAAATGATTAGAGTTAAAAATGACTGGACCTGCTGGGTGTGGTGGCTCAAGCCTGTAATCCCAGCACTTTGGGAGGCCAAGGCGGGGGGATCATGAGGTCAAAAGATCGAGACCATCCTGGCTAACACGGTGAAACCCTGTCTCTACTAAAAATACAAAAAATTAGCCGGGCATGGTGGTGGGTGCCTGTAGTCCCAGCTACTTGGGAGACTGAGGCAGGAGAATGGCGTGAACCTGGGAGGCAGAGCTTGCAGTGAGCTGAGATTGCGCCACTGCACTCCAGCCTGGACAACATAGTGAGACTCCATTTCAAAAAAAAAAAAAAAAAAAAACTGGACCAATTATTAGGACATTAAGTTGATATAAACTATATGACAAATTGACAATTTAGAGACATTATGGGAACATTTCTATGAAACATCTGTTTATTATTCATTCTTGTGATGATTGTGAAAGGGCAAATAAAATCATAATCCCATATTGTATAATGCTTTTGTCTTTCAAAACATATTATACATTAAAAATGATTTATATAAAGCAAAATGTACCTTGCGGTGCACTATTCTATTGGTTTTGGTGAATGTATACTGTTGCATAACCAGCATCCAACCAATCCACAGAAGAGTTCTGTACCTTCAGAATATTCTTTTGTGCTACTCTTTTATAGTTATTTCCGTCTTCCCACTCCCACCCTCTATTGACCCGTGAACTGTTTTCTGAATAAATATCTGGGAATAGGATTGCTGTGCCACATGGTAGGTGTATGTTTAAATTTTCTCAGAAGTTGCCAGACTTTTTTCAAAGTGGCTGTACCATTTTGCTTTCCCACCAGCAAAATGTGAGATTGCAGTTGCTTTGCATCCTTGCCAGCACTTGGTATGGCCACTTCATTCATTTATTTAGCTCTTTTTCTGATAGGTGTTTAGTGGTATCTCATTATAGTTTTAATTTGCACTTCTCTGATGATTGATGATTTTCCCCTGTGACTGATGATGATTGAGGATCTTTTCAGGTGCTTATTTGCCTCTCATGTGTGTATCTTCTTTAGCGAAATGTTGTTCAAATCTTCCCATTTCAAAAATCATGTTGCCCTTTTCTTATTATGAAATATCTATGGCTCTTTATATCTTGTGCATTGAAGTCCTTTGTCAGATATCTGTTTTGCAAATATTTCCCCGATTTGTAGCTTGTCTTCTTAATCTTTCAGCAGTGTCATTTGTAGATCAGAACTTTCCAATTCTTCAGGTCTGGCTCCCCTTCATAATCTATTTGCTTTGATTTACTTTTCAGCATCCTCAGGTAGTTGCTTTTTGTGTTTTGTCTGAGATTTTACTTGTGATTGGCAGGGAGAGATAGGCTGAAGTTGGCTGAGTGGAGTAAAGCATCAGAAGAATTGCATAATTTTTTTTAAATTTTCAATATTTTACAAACATTTTTGATCCATTAATAATGTTAATGATTGCCATTTTATATATGAGAAAATAAAGACATCAAGAGTCATAAGAGTTTAAGTTCATAAATAATAAAAAGCCACATGGAAATAACCAGTGATCTAAATCACCTGGAACAACTAAAACCTTAAGGTATTATATCCTAGTTAGTGTGCTCTGACTGCAGTCCCCTAGAATGCAAATTAGTTATGTACCTTATTTAATTATGTCTGTTTTACATACTTTTTGGTACTTTAGGAACTTCCTTGATTAAATTTCAATTTATACATTTGCTGAAAAATAACAAATTTTAAAACTAAATAAGGTTATTAAGTAACTTTTTTCCATACGGAGGAGAATTGTTTTTGTTCAAGATTCTTTACTGGCACAATAGTAGCACACTCAAATAAGTGCATAGTGCACTTCATGGAAGATCATGTGTGAAAGCCAGGCTTAGTCAATGTTTCTTCTATTAATACATGTGAAAAGGTGAAAAAAATCTTTATGGTTATTTTCCCAGTAAGCAAGTCAAATCCTTTTGCTTAAAGCATTTAAACTTCATTAATGTAAAAGACAATAGATATCTACTATGTACACAACACTTTTTAAGAGGTCTTGAGGTTACAGAAGATAGTAAAGCCATGGTGTCTATCCTCGAGAAGCTACACATAACAGAAAAGAAATAAATATCACTAAGATATTGAGCATACATTTTGGAAAGTAATTTTGAATAAAATGAGATTTTCTTAAAAAATCAGAAAAGTTTTGAATCGACATTTTCAAATATTTAGAAAATAAATAGGAGAAAAGACAAATCCAACCAATTCCTTCCAGTAATTTTGCTCTAATATTAATGTAACTCCCTGCAGCTTTTGTGTGCATATTATATATGTTAATAATCACAGTGCATCTTTAAAACATGTATAATTTTGTCTGCTCACTTTTTTAAAAAACAGCATTGTATTACAGTGTATCTTCATGTACCTTCATGGTTCAAGGTACAAGGGAAGCAACAGAGATTCCCTGAGAGAAGACAATGATGTTCCTAAGAAAGACCTAGTGTGAGAGTTCAGGGAACTGCTACACTTTGGATTGGTTTTCTAAAATAATGTAGAATGTTTTGGATTTGTTCTTGCATCCTGTAAAGATTTGTCCTTAAAAGTGCAATTTGTCTTTGGACTACAAGCTCTTCAAGGGAAAGGACAGTACTTACATAGCATGTTAAAAATTCAAGTATCAATCTACCCATCTAGGTCTATTAGCTCTTTACTGAGTCAAGGGTTTTACATGTATCGTTGAATGAATGGCCTTATGAAGAAGGTACAGATGAGACTACTGAGGCATAGAGAGATGGAGGCTATTTAACAGGCAAGCAGAGCATCGCAAGCACTTTGGAACACAACACATTTTTCTTGTTTGAAAATATGCACAGACAAAAGAGGGATGGATAGAAAGTTGGTTCAATATAGGATTAAGACCTGGAAAAAAAGCATGTGGGCACTGCAGAATCTACTTGAGAGGTCACAGCACCTAAGGGGAAACAACCCTAGGCAAGTCACTTAACCTCACTCACCTTAGTTCTCTTGTTGGTAAAATGCAGAACTTATGTAAACTCAATACATGTCAAGAAATATCTGCAAGGCATTGTTTAAAATTGACCCTCCGGATTTTTTTCCTGCATGCCTGGTTATTATTTATTAAGATGTACTAGGGGCAAGTCTCAAATGGAAGACAAAATAAAAGGCACATCTGCTAAGTGAAGAAGTGAGGTTAAGCGCAATGCAACAGAAACTCTTATACTAATCCAGGAGGACTTTACCTGTCAATCAAATCTATATTCATTATTTTTTTTTAAAGATTAATAATGATTTGTTAACTGAGTAAGCTGGCAGATGGTAGAGTAATGCAATGAGATCTTGGGACGTCTATGACCAGTTGATGACTGACTGACCAATTTCAAAAGATGCTATGAAGGATCATAAAGTTTAGTTCATGTGGATTTTGATGATAGTTGCATCTATATTTAAAGCTTTCTGTCACTGGAAGCACTCTTGGTGTTGTCAGACTGTCTATTGGACTGGATGAGCTGCAACTTCTCACAATTGAATGTCAATAAGACCAAAGCAATTTTGGTTGATTCATAGCACCAGCTTAAGCATATTCACTTGCACAGATTACATTTGACAGATAGTTACCTTCAGCTGAACTCTGTGGTTAGAAGCTTGGGCGTACTCTTGACAGTGAGCTTAGAGTTGATGTCTAATGTTTATTTCATATCCTGTTTTTACCTTCCCTAATACTGCATGTGTAAATCTATATTTAAATATATTCACAGTTGATGTTCTTGTCGGTCCACTTGTTATCTCTGGACAGAATGCTGTAATGTTTCAATTTCATTATTTTAATAAAAATAACTTGCATGCCTCCAGTTTTAATTTCAACAGATCTGATTAATTTTAAGGAGTCTTCTTGATGAGCAATTGCAACACTATAATGCAGGAAAATGCCCAAGTGGTGGGAACATTCTTACGTCTATAGTAAACTTAAAACCTTCAAAATTTGGTATGTGATTATGAACACTGAGGAAATACATCCACATTTATTTACCAAATTATTGTTCCTTTATCTTTTTTAAGTTATTTAGGTCCATCAGTTATCTTCAAAGTTTAGGTTTAAAACTATCCATTTCAAGAATATTTAGCCTTTTAAGATGAATATAACTTAAATAACATATTCTAAAATGTTTTAATTGAACAGTAGAATGCATGTAACCCAACATATTATAAAATTTAAAAAATCATGGCCATTTTTGATTATTTAGATTGGTAAAATAATTAAGATGTGCTTTTATGTTCAAGAAGAGGTGCAATTATGGTATGGATTCATTCATCATTATGGTATTGTATTGTCAACTTTTCAATTATGTTCAATTGTTAAGATGCTAGGTTGGAAATTTAAGGGACATATAGATCTAATAATTTGAGCCTAAATCTCCTGCTCTATACAAATAACACTGCAAAGCTTTGGAATCCCTTTATTTCACTAGGTGAATGGCAGTTGTGTTTGCATCAGCCTAAACCTATCTTGGAAATCGTGATTTTAAAGCAAACACGTTTTACTCATGCATTACCATATTTCCTAGAATCTACGATTTTAAGACATCAAACAATTCAAATTATGTAGTTATACATTTCACACAGGACAAAAACTCATGCTGAAGTAGGTAAAATATTTTTCAAAATTATTTTCTCTACATTTACTGGCATACTTTCTCTTTCTTACTCTCTTTTAAAACTGACAGTCAATTTTTTTTATTTTTCTCTTTTACTGACAGCTAGTAAATGTACTGGCAGTTCAGAAGCAAGATGTAAATGTAAGTCACTAATATTTTGTCCGCCTGATACCTGAGCATTAGTAGAAATGCTTGGCTATATTTTAAAATAAAAACTAAATTATTACCAGTGGTTCTGAAGGGAAGATGTATAGAAAAACCATTCTCTGTAAATAAAATGTGTTTGAGGTAAGATTGCATTACATTTAGAAATAGCATACTTTCCTCATTAGGATGTGATTGGTATTTGCACTAAAGAAAATAGGCTACTTATTTAAGGTGTATATTTACTTTCTGTTTCATTAGCTGTAAATCTTTATAGCATATAAATCTCCTTTAGAAATTAATGGGAAGTATATAAGTGAGGGAAAGGAAGCAGGTTCTGAAGTTAATAAATACCATGTTAAAATTAGTTTCTACTTAAATATAAAGTTCAAGATTAAAATTAAAATTGTTTTATTTTAATTAGAGAAATCTTGCTTAGTTAATTTCTTCTGGAAGAAATATATAAGCAATCATTAAATGTGGAGAATTATATTCTATTGATAAAAGTATGTTGGGCCAGACTGAACCAACAACATCATGGAAGGACTAATTCCTTACTTCCTTTAAAAAGTGATCTGTCATTTATCTACATTGTAAATAACAGCTGAGTTTTAAAACTCAAGGAGATTTTGAAAAAGTGGTAGCATTTATTTATTTACTGCTTAGACAGTATTCACAGTATTTTATTTCCTCCTTAAAACTCTTTTTTTTGTTTTGTTCCCACATTATTGTTACACATATGGGAATTGGTAGAGTGGGAAAACTTAGCATTTATAGATTTTTATACTGAAGGATGCGATGATACTAAGCTAGTCACTTTCATCCAATAAACTTTTCCTCTTTTCACTTATGGTATCTCTTCCAGAAATGGCCCCTTTAGTGCCTTTAATGGTTTTATTCTGCTTCTGTCACTATTTTTAATATTCTTATTCTTACACTGCCATCATATATAACTTTGTGAAAATTTGTCATATAAGGTCCAAATTGATTTGCCTTTAAATATAGTAGTTTCCATTTTCTGTTAACTGTTTGAAGAACACCTATTGAGAGGCAAGGAAAGACCTGTGGGACAAGTTACAAAAGGCAAGGATTCCTCACAGAAAAAGCAGCAGGAGCTTACTTGGCAAGAGCTTCAGCAAGTAGTGTCAACAGCTTAGAAGTTGCTATTGGACTGTTGAGTGTTATGCAGGTAAATTGTGGCTCTAGCTTGTCCTCCGATGTCACTCTTTGATTTTTCTCTGTTAACACTGCATTTGCATTTGGGTCTGACTGAGAACAAGGACCTGTGCAAATGCCTCATGACGTGTAGAAAGCTGCTTTTATGTTAAAAGTGATATGTTTTCTTGTTCACTGTGTTCACAATAAAACTTCATCTTCTGAGTCTTGGAATTCCCTTGTGCATTTATAATTTTCCTTCCAAGTCATAATATTCACATACGAAGAGTGGAAAATTTCCTTTTAAAAAAACCTACCAAACAACAAAAACAGTAAAGTTAGTTGGTTACTAGCAGCAACAACTGAAAAGCAGCATCACCAAAACACATGCAATTAATGAGTTTCTAGCAAAAGAGGAAATCTGGAAAGAGAAGATTCTTAAGTGTTGCTTTAAAGTGAGCACTGAATGACAGCCATTAAAACAATCTCAATTTTTAGAAAAGGTATTATTCCTTGACATTTACTTGTTTTATTCCCTTCTCAATCTGAAGACACATTTTGGACAGACGCTCTTGTCTTACATGAACATTCAATTCATTTGAGAAAATAATGGTTATACTTAAACTCGTGAAATGAAATGGATGGAAGTCTGTTGCTTTATAAGTTTAAATAGCCAGGTAACTTGTTCATGGCAGAATATAGTCAAGTCCTGGGCAAGGGCTTTCTTCTCCTCTCCAATAATGCTATTCAAGGGGAAGCTAGTTACTGTGTGACACATGCTTGATTCTCAGGAGGTTTGGACAAAAGAGAGGGTTAGAGGTTCAGGAGAGCCTGACGCTATTCAACTAGATATTTGAGTAGAATTCCCACACCAGAATTTTGCCTCATACCTAATTCAGACAGCGTAATAATGGGGGAAGCGTAGAGAGAGGGAGGGCAGATGGAGGTGTCCTTTCAGGTTAAATGTTAAAATAAGGGTCTTCATTTCTGTCTCTGGTGGCACAGAGCATTAAAAACCCTGTGACACATTTTGGAAGTGTTGCTATAAAATAGATTTTAACGTTTGAGAATCTATAAAGGGTATTATTGAGTACTTAATAGATTCTGTGTTTGCCTACTGAAATCACTACACCGCTGATATATACCTCATTAATTTGTAAAGCACTTCGGCCCAACTGGAGACAATGTGCTATATTAAAGCAAAGTCTATATCCCAAATTTTCATGGCTAATAATTACAAAATGTTCAGCATCTGAAGAAAATTATCTAAATGTGAAAATATTGGTCTTGGGTGGTTTAACTTGCATAAAATATTTCACACAGAAAAATTTGATCTATATTGAAGACTTGCTTCTTTTTTTTTTTT
>NW_016804690.1:8495386-8498847 GCF_001698545.2 Rhinopithecus bieti
GAACTTTAAAGCAGTTTTATTTTATTCTACAGTAGTTTGTAAACATGTCACGTTCTTTAGACCTTCAAGCTCTTTGTCAACAGTTTTACGAAGTTTTGGCTTACATAAACACTGATTCTTTCCCTTTAGGGACCCCTTTCCTGGCCCTTCCAAGTGAAGAGTGCTCATACATCCACTCCTCATTCACCTCATTGCTAGGAGCAAGTAGAGATGTAGAGATTGTATTCTTCTTTTCTTTTACCTCATATTGGAAGCAGATGTTTCCTTTAAAGCTCACGTTAAGTAGTTGTATACCTTTCTTCAACACCTGCATCATTTTTTGCAATTGCTGACGCCTTGGGTACCCCAGCCACCTGCCTGCCAGATGCAATGAAAATTTCAACTCTGACTCATAGTGTTTCTCTGCATCATTAACAGCTTTCAGTTAATGACCATGAAGCTTCACCTTTTCTTTTCTTTTTTTAAATTTTTTATTATACTTTATGTTCTAGGGTACATGTGCACAATGTGCAGGTTTGTTACATATGTATACATGTGCCATGTTGGTGTGCTGTACGTTAACTCATCATTTACATTAGGTATATCTCCTAATGCTATACCTCCCTCCCCGATTCCCACCCCATGACAGGCCCCAGTGTGTGATGTTCCCCACCCTGTGTCCAAGTGTTCTCATTGTTCAGTTCCCATGAATGAGTGAGAACATGTGGTGTTTGGTTTTCTGTTCTTGCGATAGTTTGCTGAGAATGATGGTTTTATAGATTCAGTGCCATCCCCATTAAGCTACCAATGACTTTCTTCACAGAATTGGAAGCTTCACTTTTCACCTGTAGATAACTTTTGACTACAGAAGCTCTTAGGTGCTTATATGGTCTTTGAGTCTGTTGGGTCCCTTCTAGGTTCAGTTTCTTCACTTCTAGCCTAGCCCACAAGGAAAATAGCTTTAGTAGTCTTTTAACCATTTTCTTTTATTTCATTTTTTTCATTCTGTTGCCACCAGACACATATTCTCAAATCATTCACCTGACTGCCTTCTTAATTCCTGTGTGTAGATTGCAGAATATTACTGAAAACAAACAAACAAACAAACAAAAAAACAAAAAAAAAAGGTGTGTGGATTGTGGTCACTAAAATTAATGATTTCCAACTAGAACTGGACCTGTAGTGCAGCCTTAGGGTAGATTTCAGAGGTGCAGCTGATTCAAAGAGTATGCACAATTTCGGGGTATATATTGACATACTGTCTTCAGAAAATGTTTGAATAATGCAGACTCTTACCAAAAGAGAATCAGAGTGCCTATTCCTCAAATTATTGTTAATATAAGGAATTATCTTTTTTCGTTTTTTCTAATTTGATGGGCAAAATAGTATGAGTGTATTCTTATTTCATTTAGCATTTCTTCTCCTACCTTGTACTTATCTTACCTTACATAGGCTTATTAGCTTGCCACTTGTATTTTTTGCTTCTGGGTAATAGCTGTGCATTTTCTCTTATTTTTTAAATACAGGGGTCTGCATTTTATTGATGACTAAGAAATCTTGATATATTTAGAAATTATATGTAAAAAAATAATTTAAAATTTTTTTATTATACTTTGAGTTATGGGATACATGTGCAGAACATGCAGGTTTATTACATATGTAATAAAGAAAGAAAGCATAGGCAGAGAAGGAAAATCACTCTGGATAGAAAACAATAATTTGTTAAAATATTAAAGAATAAAATTTGTATGTAAAAAATAATACATTTTAAAATGACAATTTAAAATTTATATGTAGGCTGAGTGTGGTGCCTCATGCCGATAGTCCCAGCACTTTGGGAGGCCTACGTGGGAGGATCGTTTGAGTCCAAGATTTCAAGGTCAGGTTGGGCAACAGAGCAAGACGTCAAAAAAAAGNTTTCTGAGATGGAGTCTTTGCTCTGTTGCCCAGGCTAGAGTGCAGTGGTGTGATCTCCGCTCACCGCAAGCTCTGCCTCCCAAGTTCAGGCCTCAGCCTCCCGAGTAGCTGGGACTACAGGTGCCCGCCACCACACCCAGCTAATTTTTTTTATTTTTAGTAGAGAGGGGATTTCACCGTGTTAGCCAGGATGGTCTCCATCTCCTGACTTCGTGATCCACCCACCTTGGCCTCCCAAAGTGCTGGGATTACAGGCATGAGCCACCGTGCCCAGCCAGAAATTACTATTCTTTTTAATAACTTCTATTTATTGTTTTGTGTTATTCATAATTGCTGGACAATTTATTTCACTAGTAGAACACTATATACAGGACACTGTACTGTGTAGAGGTTTTAGAAGTGACAAAACCATTAACTAGAATCTAAGTCCAAAGGAATTTAGTGGAAGAGGTAAGACATAAACACTAATGACTGTAACATTTATGGAATAATAAATAGCTGATGAAAGTTGTGATTTCTTCTGATTATGGTAGTGCTTCTTGGATTATAAGGAATTTAACCTAGAACATAAGGTTTCAAGAGGCAGAGATGGGAGAGAAGAATTCCAGGTTTGGGACTAGGATGTAGAAAGGCAGAAAGATGATAATATTTTTATGATGATTGGCAGACAGTGACTGGTCAAGTTTGCCAAGAGTAGGTTTTATGCAAGAGCATAATAAGATGAAACCCTGAAGGAATTTTATTGTCAGATGATAGAAACCGGAATAAAGCTGAGAATACAGTTCAATAGTCAAAGGGAACCAAATGAAAGTTTTCAACAAAGAAGGGATCCTATTAAAACAGGCTTTTATTATTTATTTTAAACTGGAGGTAGTTTGGCTCTATCTGTGCCAGCTCAGAGCGACCTTCTCCCCAGAATTCTAGTTGGATTATGAAGCAGTTAATCTTGCAGGCTCTAATAATTCTGTCACACTTTGTTGTCATCCTATATCTGTGTCCCTTTGGTTATGTGTCTTCTCCCATATTCTCATACCATTATTTCTCTGTCTTTCATTTCTTTACTTTCATCTTCCACATCAGGACTTTTTAAAATTATTATTATACTTTAAGTTCTAGGGTACATGTGCACAACATGCAGGTTTGTTACATATGTATATATGTGCCATGTTGGTGTACTGTACCCATTAACTCGTCATTTACATTAGGTATATCTCCTAATGCTATCCCTCCCCCCTACCCCCTCCCCACAATAGGACCTGGTGTGTGATGTTCCCCTTCCTGTGTCCAAGTGATCTTATTGTTCAATTCTCAACTATAAATGAGAACATACAGTATTAGGTTTTCTGTTCTTGCCATAGTTTGCTGAGAATGACGGTTTCCAGCTGCATCCATGTCCCTACAAACTCATCCTTTTTTATGGCTGCATAGTATTCCATGGTGTATATGTGCCACATTTTCTTAATCCAGTCTGTCACTGATGGACATTTGGGTTGATTCCAAGTCTTTGCTATTGTGAATAGTGCTTCAATAAACATATGTGTGCATGTGTCTTTATAGCAGCATGA
>NW_016804690.1:8499153-8545359 GCF_001698545.2 Rhinopithecus bieti
GGGTTTTTATGGTATTAGGTCTAACATTTAAGTCTCTAATCCATCTTGAATTAATTTTCGTATAAGGAGTAAGGAAAGGATCCAGTTTCAGCTTTCTACTTATGGCTAGCCAATTTTCCCAGCACCATTTATTAAATAGGGAATCCTTTCCCCATTTCTTGTTTTTGTCAGGTTTGTCAAAGATCAGATGGCTGTAGATGTGTGGTATTATTTCTGAGGGTTCTGTTCTGTTCCATTGGTCTATATCTCTGTTTTGGTACCAGTACCATGCTGTTTTGGTTACTATAGCCTCGTAGCATAGTTTAAAGTCAGGTAGTGTGATGCCTCCAGCTTTGTTCTTTTGGCTTAGGATTGTCTTGGCAATGCAGGGTCTTTTTTGGCTCCATATGAACTTTAAAGCAGTTTTTATTTTTATTCTACAGTAGTTTGTAAACATGTCACGTTCTTTAGACCTTCAAGCTCTTTGTCAACAGTTTTACGAAGTTTTTGGCTTACATAAACACTGATTCTTTCCCTTTAGGGACCCCTTTCCTGGCCCTTCCAAGTGAAGAGTGCTCATACATCCACTCCTCATTCACCTCATTGCTAGGAGCAAGTAGAGATGTAGAGATTGTATTCTTCTTTTTCTTTTACCTCATATTGGAAGCAGATGTTTCCTTTAAAGCTCACGTTAAGTAGTTGTATACCTTTCTTCAACACCTGCATCATTTTTTGCAATTGCTGACGCCTTGGGTACCCCAGCCACCTGCCTGCCAGATGCAATGAAAAATTTCAACTCTGACTCATAGTGTTTCTCTGCATCATTAACAGCTTTCAGTTAATGACCATGAAGCTTCACCTTTTCTTTTTCTTTTTTTAAATTTTTTATTATACTTTATGTTCTAGGGTACATGTGCACAATGTGCAGGTTTGTTACATATGTATACATGTGCCATGTTGGTGTGCTGTACGTTAACTCATCATTTACATTAGGTATATCTCCTAATGCTATACCTCCCTCCCCGATTCCCACCCCATGACAGGCCCCAGTGTGTGATGTTCCCCACCCTGTGTCCAAGTGTTCTCATTGTTCAGTTCCCATGAATGAGTGAGAACATGTGGTGTTTGGTTTTCTGTTCTTGCGATAGTTTGCTGAGAATGATGGTTTTATAGATTCAGTGCCATCCCCATTAAGCTACCAATGACTTTCTTCACAGAATTGGAAGCTTCACTTTTTCACCTGTAGATAACTTTTGACTACAGAAGCTCTTAGGTGCTTATATGGTCTTTGAGTCTGTTGGGTCCCTTCTAGGTTCAGTTTCTTCACTTCTAGCCTAGCCCACAAGGAAAATAGCTTTAGTAGTCTTTTAACCATTTTCTTTTATTTCATTTTTTTCATTCTGTTGCCACCAGACACATATTCTCAAATCATTCACCTGACTGCCTTCTTAATTCCTGTGTGTAGATTGCAGAATATTACTGAAAAACAAACAAACAAACAAACAAAAAAACAAAAAAAAAAGGTGTGTGGATTGTGGTCACTAAAAATTAATGATTTCCAACTAGAACTGGACCTGTAGTGCAGCCTTAGGGTAGATTTCAGAGGTGCAGCTGATTCAAAGAGTATGCACAATTTCGGGGGTATATATTGACATACTGTCTTCAGAAAATGTTTGAATAATGCAGACTCTTACCAAAAGAGAATCAGAGTGCCTATTCCTCAAATTATTGTTAATATAAGGAATTATCTTTTTTCGTTTTTTCTAATTTGATGGGCAAAATAGTATGAGTGTATTCTTATTTCATTTAGCATTTCTTCTCCTACCTTGTACTTATCTTACCTTACATAGGCTTATTAGCTTGCCACTTGTATTTTTTGCTTCTGGGTAATAGCTGTGCATTTTTCTCTTATTTTTTAAATACAGGGGTCTGCATTTTTATTGATGACTAAGAAATCTTGATATATTTAGAAATTATATGTAAAAAAATAATTTAAAATTTTTTTATTATACTTTGAGTTATGGGATACATGTGCAGAACATGCAGGTTTATTACATATGTAATAAAGAAAGAAAGCATAGGCAGAGAAGGAAAATCACTCTGGATAGAAAACAATAATTTGTTAAAATATTAAAGAATAAAATTTGTATGTAAAAAATAATACATTTTAAAATGACAATTTAAAAATTTATATGTAGGCTGAGTGTGGTGCCTCATGCCGATAGTCCCAGCACTTTGGGAGGCCTACGTGGGAGGATCGTTTGAGTCCAAGATTTCAAGGTCAGGTTGGGCAACAGAGCAAGACGTCAAAAAAAAGAAAGAAAGAAAGAAAGAAAGAAAGAAAGAAAGAAAGAAAGAAAGAAAGAAAGAGAGAGAGAGAGAGAGAGAGAGAGAGAAAGAAAGAAAAGAAAGAAAGAAAGAAAGAAAGAAAGAAAGAAAGAAAGAAAGAAAGAAAGAAAGAGAAAGAAAGAGAGAGAGAGAAAGAAAGAAAGAAAGAAAGAAAGAAAGAAAGAAAGAAAGAAAGAAAGAAAGAAAGAAAGAGAAAGAAAGAATCAGCCAGGCATTGTGGTGTATGCCTGTAGTCCCAGCTACTCAAAAGGCTAAGATGGGAGGATCACTTGAGCCTGGGAGGTCAAGGCTGTGAGCCATGATCGTGCCACTGCACTCCAGCCTAGGCAACAGAGCCAGATCCTGTCACAAAACAAACAAACAAACAAATTATATGTGAAAAGAATTATATGTGAAGATAATAAATTTCAGACATAAAATCCTATGTTAACTCCCATAGAAAATTAAGGGAGCTATCACACCTTTGCTTTTAACAATTATTTCTCTTCCCACATTCCAGTTTTTGTTGAAATAAGCAGGGCTTCTTATCCCAGCTTCTTATGGCAAAATAATTACAGTAAAATGATATTTTTATTTCAAGCACTATAATAGCACTTTATAACTTATTTAAAAATTTATATGATGTGTAAAAGGATTCAATACTCAATGAGTATCCTTTTATAACATACATCTCTAATTTCTTAATTTGAATTGAGCTTTCTATTTGGTGAGACTATTTCTATTTTCTGAAAAGGAACATGGCCAGTGATGTACCTTCTGAATCCTTGCATAGTTGAGCCTATCTTTCTAATGCCTGTACTCATGAACAATGTCTGCATGATGATGGAATTTTTTTCTTATACCCTTTCATTTGTGAGGTTTTAATACATTGCACCGTGTTTCTGAAGAGAAATCTGAGACAAGCTTGGGGATTATTTTTCACTGTGGGTGACCCGTTTTTGTGTGTGTGAGTGAGATTCTTATAGGTTTCTTTCTTTATCCTTAAAATCCCAGGACTACCAGCCTGTATCTTGGTGTTAATTAATCTTTGTTTTCTTGAGAATATGGTAAGCTTTTCTTAGCTGAATATTCAGGTCATATTTTTAATCACTTGATGTTGGTTTCTATTATGTCTTTGAGTTTATATTTTAATTATTTGTTTTCTTCCGGCTTTCATCCTGTGAAATTTAGTGACCAATATAGTTTTATTCCTTTTATATCCAAGATACATAAGAAGTTGTATATACTATAATGTCCATTCATTCATCAACTTATTCTAATTACCCCAAACCCCTTTTTCCAAGGGCTTTGCTTCTTCTGTTCAGACTCTTTATTTGGGTCTTTTCATGGTTCCTTGCTTAACACTATGCACTTTTCATGGCACGCACTTTTCACGGCACACACTTTCCCTGGGAATTCTTACTCACAACCATGACTCCTCGTACTATTTTTATAGGCATAATTATAAAACCTGTTAATTTCTAAATTTATATTGCCACAGTGCTGTCAGTGAGCTTTCAAAATTCAAATTCAAGTATGACTTTTCTCAGTTTTAAGATTTTTTTGGTTGGAATGGAGACTGTTAATGACTTCACTCTGACAACGGCTTGGCCTCATGTTTTGTAAGGTCCCCTCTAGGACCTTGCATTCTAGAAACACTGAGATGTCTAGTCTTTAATTGTATCTGTCTTTCTTATGTTGCTACAACTGCACATGTTCTTTACCAAGAATACTCTCCTTTACTATTTATTCCACTTAATCCTACTTTTTCCTTTCATTCATTTGGCATCAACGTTTTCAGGAAGGCTTTTCTTATCTCAAAATCTGAGTAGACATGCACTCAGCCTTTCTATGAAATTATCACGATTTACTCTATGTGCTTTATTTGTGTCTATCACTAGACTCCGGAATTTTTAGATCAAGAGTTTTACCTTATTTCGTGTTGTTCCCTTCAGAGATAGGCATCATGTTTGAATGTGATCCATTTTCAATAAACAAAGTTTGATTGAATGAGTGATGTCATCATCCAGTATTAGAACAAAGTTGATAGGATAGTTTGTTTAGAAGCTCTTGCAAGAATGCAGTTGACTCATGAACTACAAGGAATTGAATTGCTCAGGTCTGCTTTTATGTGAATTTTTTCAAACTAAATACAGATTGAAAATATAGTACTTGCAGGACGTAAAATCTGACTATGCCCAGGGCCAACTTGGTTCCACAAGGCCAACTGTGGGACTTGAGTATGATTAGATTTTGGCTATTTATACCTGGATCCTGGAACCAATCCCTTGAAGACTGTACAGATGAGAGATATTAGTTGATCAAATATGTAGCAGGAGAAAACTGAAAAAGGAAAAGAAATGTATGAGGTAAATTGATGAGAACGCTGAATTTCATTACTACTTTGGAGATTAGAAGAACGATAACGGTGACTTTAAAATTTGAACAAACTTCTTTATAACATGGCTTACAAGTGGTAGCTAGAAAGAGGAGGCTTTGTTACCTTTGCTTTGTATAATGCAATACATTTCTGATTGTTCCCTTTCCGCTTTTCCCCCTAGTATTGTTGATTACTTTGTCTTTGTAAAAAACTTCATTGTAAAAATTTCTTTCTAAAATGTAAATGTTATTACATCCTTCCTCTCCTTAAGTAAACACTATGCTCACCATTGCTCACACTCCAGAGAATGAAATTTCCTTCCCTTAGCAAGATGTTCAAGATCCTTCAAAATCTGTTAGATGGTGCCTCTATGGCTTCATTGGCCTTGTATGTACTTTGAGCTTTAAGGGCTCCCAAAATCACATACTTTGTGGTCTTCATGAAAGCTCTTCCTGTTTTCCTTCTTCAGTTTCTTCTGCCTTGTACACTTTTCCCTTTCCCTCTTCGACTCCATTTCTTTGTGTACATATCTCAATGACCAGCACAAATACAACTTCCTCCGTAAAACACAGTAATTTCCTCTTTCCTTTTCTCCTCTCTGCTCCTATAGCACTTTTTTTCTTATTGGCTGTATGACATACAATACATAGGTATATTTTATTAGATATTAAGTAGGTTTTGCGTTAGGTATATTTTTGAATTTACTGAAGGCAGATACTTTATTCATTCATATGTGCTCAGAACAGCAAAATATATCTTATGTAGTGTATGTTTAATATAAGTAAACATATAAACAAACAAATATTGAGTTTGGCAAAAGATGATATTGAGAAAAAGTGATATGTGATAGAATGAAAAGCTAAATGTATTTTCTAAATGATGGGTGGACATTTACAACTTTGCTAAATTATATAACAAATCTTCTCTTTATCCTGAAAACATTATCTTTTCCATGATTAGTAATTACTTTACAGTCTCTTCCAGGTTATAAGCTCAGTACTCTAATTAGCTTTAGAAAAACTGTGGCTAAACTTGAGGTTCTGTTTTTTTCTCCCGTATTTTGTCTCACACTGAAGTCAATGATATTTTTTTCTCTTCACAGATATATTCAGTCTTAGCCTTCCCTGAGCTCTATTACAGCCTGGAAAATAACTGGAATTTCCTTTAAAATAATACATATTTTCTTAACTTTTCATATTAAGTGAAAAACACACAAACACTGGCCTCCTTTCACATTCCCTAGAACGTTTTGTTTTTCCTGTACTGGCATTTCTGATGTCTTTAATTTTTTGTGATTCTGGCTCTGTATTCTGGTGCCTGGAACAGTGTTGCTTCCAAATAAATAGGCAATACTGATAGTAATAATACTCATAAATATTTTAAGCTACTTGGAAAGAGATATTATTTAGAAGGTGTGTTTTGAATGACCTTCCATTTAACTACAGTGAATTTTATTCTTAGTACTTTCCCAATATCTACCTTCTTGCATCTTCTTTTATGTTGTTTCTGATGTCTTTTGCAGTACTTATCAACTTACTCTCATCCACTGTTTTCATTAAGATTGCTACTTGCTGATCATTAAAGAAAAGGTGAAATAAAACTAAATTCCTTATCAATTCTCTCCTTAAGTCAATAAATATCCAGTTTTACATGATGGTGGTTGAATTCCAGTTCATATAAAATGGTACTTCAAGTAAGTTTGGGATTTTATGTACATATATGGCTCTTTGGTTCAATTATATTTGTCTTATTTAGTTTTGTTTTCTGTTCCTTTGTAGTATTCTTTGATAAGCTTGTCCTTTAAAATATATATTCCAACTAAACTCTGCTTAGAGCCTAAATGGTGTAGCCCTCTGGGGAGGGTCGCAAATGTAATTTGTTTGATTGGATACTCAAGCTTTTCAATTGTTTTCTTTTCCTTAGAGAAATAGAACCTTTCTAGCTTTCAGGTCAATTGATGTAATGGTTCGATTCAGATGGAATGACACTTTCTGCCCGTTGTAAGTCTCTAGCTCCTCAGAGAAATCCTTGGGAAATCTGTTGACAACTTGCTGCCATCCAGCTGGTCTGATGGTATAAATGACTAAGACACTGATTCCTGGTAGTGTAAAAGTCTAATGGAACAGTGAAATCTTGAGAAGATCTCAAGTGCATCATGAATAAAGCACTTAAACAGCACTTGTATGTGCTTCTTACAATTTGTTTACTGGGTTTCTGCTTTTTTTTTTTTTTTTTTTGCTGGAGAAAGAGATTTACAGTTCTAATCTGATTAGACATTAGCAGCTGACTGAAGATGTTATTACTGTGAAGTATAGAAAAGAACACGATGATGATGAAAACTTTTTAAAGGAATCCTTAGAAGAAGAAAGCAGATGAAATTAGGTTGGCAAAGGAAATCACGGTTCAAAGTACACACAGGAGAGAAATGCAGTAGAGGAGAGTACTGAGTTGGTGCTGCACACAGAGAGCTGACAGCCTCCATGGGCAGGGGACATGTGGGTGTGACTGACAGGGACGTGAATTGCAAACAGCATTTGGAGTGACAGTCTGGGTCGGCTTCTCATGCTCTTTCCCATCACCAGGCATCAGCGAGTGGAAAGATTTGACCTTAATTTGGAGCACAGAGTGTGGGCTCTCAGGCCACAAGAAGGCAGGTGGATGGGACTAGGAAGTAGTGGAGTCCCCATGGCAAAAAAATAAGTTGTATTGCGTACCTGCCTTTGCCCCACAATTATCAAATCCAATCTAGGGTGAACAGAAACACATCTGCAGACAGATCCAATGCCCACCTACAAAAAGTTTCAGAAGATGAAAACAGAGATGGAGAAAAAAATTATAAAAAATATATAAAGAATTCTGGTAAAGTTGCCAAAAGAAATGCATTTTCTAGTCAAATGGGCTTTGTTCTATTAGTAGATGTTGAGACTAATGCAGTGAATTGATTACAGCTGATGTTAGTTGTTTGTGTGCATACATGTGTGCATGTTGAGGGGTGGGTGAGGGAAGAAAAAAAAACCCAAATAAATAAGAAATATATTGAGAGAAAAGTAATACCCAGAGAATTAAAATAGTACAATATAACAAAGTTTTTGAGTGATTATTAAGGCCTGTGTGGGTATTTGGGGGTTCTCTGAGGTGTCAATATGTAAACTGAGATCTGACAGTAAAGACTCCGCTACCTTATATCTTTTTATCCCTACATTTTGTTCTAAGAAAACATTAGAAGTCCTGTGATCTCAGCTTAAGATGAAAACTCGTAAATAGTCATTCAAAGGTGTATTTGCGGAGGGTAGAGGTAAACTACCTTGATCATATTTACGTAGAACAGAAGTGATACTAATTTAGAAATGTCCATTGCTATAAGCCTTAGGAGGTATAAAGTATCATAGAAAGATCCTAAACATTATTATGTGACAGAAAATGAATATTACGCTTTGAAAAAAATATTAGATGTTATAACTTTAGTCATTCTCACCTTTACCTTTTAAGTATTTCACCATTTAATATTGACCTTTGTTATTTATTTATTTCTAAAGATAACACTGAAAATAGTTTAGGCTCATTATTTTTCTTCTTAAGGAGTAAAATCAGCAGGCAAATGTTTCTCCCACCAAGAAATTTTTTTCCTGGACTTCACCTTCTGAGGCATGTCCACTTTTGAGGGAAGCTAAACCAGGCTTTGCGAAGAGATAACTATCTGAAGCACACAGCCCCATCAAATTTCTCTCCCTCCTTCCTCCTTTCCTCCCTCCTTTTCTTTCTTTCTTCCTTCCTTTCTTCCTTCCTTTCTTTCTTTCTTTCTTTCTTTCTTTCTTTCTTTCTTTCTTTCTTTCTTTCTTTCTTTCTTTCTTTCTTTCTTTCTTTCTTCCTTTCTTTCTTTTTCTTTCCTTCCTTCCTTCCTTCCTTCCTTCCTTCCTTCCTTCCTTCCTTCCTTCCTTCTTTCTTTCTTTCTTTCTTTCTTTCTTTCTTTCTTTCTTTCTTTCTTTCTTTCTTTCTTTCTTTTTCTTTCTTGCTCTTCCTTCCTTCCTTCTTTCCTTCCTTCCTCTTTCTGTATTTCTCTTTTCTCTTTCTTTCTCTCTTTCTTTTTTCTTTCTTTCTCTCTCTTTCTTTCTTTTTTCTTTCTTTCTCTTTCTTCTCTTTTCCCCTCCCCTCCCCTCCACTTCTCCCCTTCCCTTCCTTTGACTTCCCTTACCTTTCTTTCAGCTGCTGCTTACCTGGGGTAACATGGTTTGGGAAGAAACATGTTAGAATTGGACTGAATAAATATAAATGATAAAAAGACAAAATGAATATTATTTTCAATAGTAATTGCCAGTATGACGTTCTTCAGATGATAACAAAAACTATTGACTTATGTCTAAATTGATGCCACAATCTTATTTTTGTGATTGTGAAGGGAATCAAGGAAACTGTTCACTGAATATTCTGCTTTTGACCCGTAAATACCTACTTTTGTATTTAGGGATGATATATTCTTACCTTAAATTAATGATTGTTTTCTACCGTTCTTTTTTGGTGCAAATAAATTAAGTGTGTGCACTTCTCCATGACCGATTGTGCAAAAACTGCTTAGACAATTACTGGCTCTCCAGCGTTTGATCAGAAAGGACTACCTTTAAATAATGGCTACAATAAAGGTATTATTCTCAATTCTAGAATTTTAAAAAAATAATAATCCAAATCATATTTCATAATACAGTTCTCTGAAGGAGGTTAAAGAGATTCAGATTTTTTCTTTTGTTTAAAATGGCTCTTCATTTAGTTTTTGAGACATATTTTTAATAAATTTTGCCCAGTACTGTCTACTGGAGCTGAAAAAATCTAAGAAGACACAAAATGGCTGAAGCATAGGTACTTACAGAAAAGCATGCCTTTCTTTTAAGAATATAAAATTAATACATAATTTATTTATTATATAATGGGATGTTCTACCCTTGTTGAAGATTTTAGCTGATGTAACTCATGCACTGTATAAGTGAGCATTCAGGCCTGTTTTGTTTATGTGGCAGGACCATTTCTACAAATTTTACAAATTACTGTTTAGGATCTTCATGATATCTATTGAGTGCTTGCATGAAGTTTAGTTTTTGAACTGTACAAATAAATGATTTTCTATATATCTGTCTACATATTGAGGGCTTGACTGATGCGCTTCTGACTTGGGGTCAGCAGTGAGTTCACATCTCTTGGAATATTTTGGTTTATTCCCTGGAAGTATAAACAGAAATCCTGTGTTCACTATTTTCATTATTTTCCTTCAGGCATAATCTGACCTAATGATATGTAACTGTATTACTGTGATTTAAGAGATTTTTTAAAACTATAAATGTCTTGAGGAAAAGTGAAAATGGTGATTTTAAATTTAACACATTTAAATATTCATTTTATGAAAAGAATATTTGAAAGAATAGGCATTTATCAGGATCAATAGAAGGCTTGGAGTAACCTAATCATTTTAAATTTTGTTGCTTCTTTTCTTTTTCTGTTTTCCTACAACTTATTCACTGTCCTCTGCTATTCTCATACTTTGATAAATCATATTAATCTTTCAAGAGTTGGTTTAGATGAAGCTTCATTCATTTGATAAAGATTAAATTAGTGTCCAGCAGTTGCTAGTGGCAAGCTTACCTTGTTCTACTATGCTTCACAGACAATGTGTTTTTTATTTCTATTTTATTTTTTACAAATTGAAGGTTTATGGCAACCTTGCTTCAGGCAAACATGTCATATATCAGTGCTATTTTTCCAACAGCATGTGCTTATTTTGTGTATGCATCACATTTTGGCAATTCTCCCAAAAATTTAAACTTTGTTCCAGTTATTATAGCTGTTATGGTGATCCGTGATGTTATTATAATTTCAGGGGGTGCCATGAACCACACTAATATATGATGGTAAAGTTAATCAATAAACGTTGTGTGTGTTATGATTTCTCCACCAGCAGAATGTTCTTCTGACTCGCTCCTTCCCCTTGGGCCTCCCTGTTCCTTCAGACCCAACAATATTGCAATTAAATTAGACCAAGGCCACTACAGTGGCCTCTCTGTGTTCACGTGAAAGGAAGAGTAACATTTCTCTCACTTGAAATCAAAAGCTAGAAATGATTAAGCTTAGTGAGGAAGGCATGTAGAAAGTTGACTGGCTGAAAGCTAGTCCTCTTGCTCCAAACAGCCAAGTTGAATGCAAAGGAAAAGTTCTTGAGGGAAAATTAAAGTGCTATTCTAATGACTACAAAAATGATAAAAACGGAAACAGCTTTATTGCTGATGTGGAGAAAATTTGAGTGGTCTGCATAGAAGACAAGACCAGCTACAATATTCTCTTAAGTCAAAGTCTAATCCAGACAAGGCCCTAACTATTCCATTCTGTGAAGGCTGAAGGAAGTGAGGAAGCTACAGAAGAAAACTGGAAGCTAACAGAGATTGGTTCACAAGGTTTAAGGAAAAAAGTAGTTTCCATAACATAAAAGTGCAAGGTTGAAACAGCAAGTGCTGTTGTAGAAGTTGCAAGTTATCCAGAAGATCTAGATAAGATCACTGATGAAGGTGGCTACACTAAACAACATAATTTCAATGTGGATGAAAAAGGCTTCTGTTGGAAGAAAACACTATCTAGGACTTTCATAGCTAGAGAAGAGAAATCAATGCCTAGTTTCAAAGCTCCAAAAATAAGACTGAGTCTCTTGTTAGGAGCTAATGCAGTTGGTGGCTTTACTGCACAGGTGGTACATGCCCTAACCCCCATATTGTTCAAGGGTCAATGGTTTATAGAAATAATATAGAAGTAAGTGTGTGCATCGAATCTAATCTATCTAGTAGTATCTATTTATATTCATATTCTCTATATATCCATATTCCCTACAGCTAACCACTGAGGGGAGAGAGTGGGCCCGGGAGCAGTAACACTAAAATAGCATGAATCTACTTAGCACTGAATCTTTGTTCCTAAAGACCATTCATCTCTTAGGGGAACCAGGATTCCTTGGAGAAATGGCTGATTCCAGGGCTGTGGTGGGGAAGTACAAAATGAGCCTAGAACATCTTGTGTCATAAACTAAGAAGATACTCAAAGAACTATTAGAACATGTCAATATGACCCAGAATGCAGCTGTATGGGGTCTATACTGTCCAAACCTGGAACAACTTGAACATTGAAATACATATTGAGAGTAATGAATTATATCCCACTGAATAAAATAGAGACTCGTGAGTCTATACAGATAAAAATAAGCATATGCATGCATTGAATTTTTAATAAGCAATAGGGTATTTATACAGTCTCGAAGTATCTGCTCACAAAATGTTTGCTAATTACAAAGGGGAAAATTGTATTTTTACAGTGTGGAAGCTTGGCAGATATATTAATGCAAATGATTGAAGTTAACATCATTGATAATGGAACAAATAGAAATGATGTAAGGCATGATAAAATATAATATGATCACTGTATCACCTGAATTTAATCACGAGGAAAAATTAGACAAACCCAAATTGAGAGGCAATCTACAAAATAACTAGGTGGTCCTCTTTAACAATATTAAGATCAAAAAAGCCAAAGAAAGATTGAGGAACTCTTTCAGATCAAAAGAAACCTTAGAGTCATGACAACTAAACGCAGCATGTGATTTGGAGCTGCAGGTGTTTTTTCTATAAAAGACATTTTTGGGGTCATTGACAAAACTTGAATGGGCTTTAAAGATAAAATGGTAGCGGTGTGCCAATAACTTTGATGTTTACATCATGCTTATGTAAAATAATGTCTTTTTGTAGCAAATACACACTGCAGTATTCAGGGGAATGTGTCAGTAAGTCAAAAATTTAGTCTCAAATGGGTCAGAAAAAAATTCTTTGTACTATTCTTGTGACTTTCCTGTAAGTTTGAGATAGTTATTTTTTAAAGTAATAAAAAACAGAAACTACAGATTGAGCTGCATTACAGACGGAATGGGAAAAGAGAAAATGGACAGAGGAAGTACAAATAACTCATTTGAGGAACACCTCAATAGAGAGAAGAAGAGTAACAGGGAAATATTTGGTGGAGGAGACTTCCAAGATATTTTCATATGCTCATCTTTGTTTGTAAGCACTTTATTCATACTTATTTATTATATTGCCTCCTTTCATTGAAAGTATTTTATATGCCCATTTCTATTATAGATTGCAAATTCCTTGAAGAAAAGGTCTGTGTTTTATATACTCCTTACGTGTACGTAGCATCACACTTAGCATAACATAATGTGCCTGTCTGATATTCAAACAACAGGATCATTTTCAAACAAGTGATTGGATTTTAGTAAGAGTATGAAGAGGAGTTTTCTTTATAAACATGGGAGACAAAAGAGGTTGACTCACTTTTAAGGAGAGGACATTGTAGTTATAACAAGTAACTTCTAGATCATTGGGATGTAACATACTGAAAAAGTTTTCTAAGGTATTCTACAGCTAACTTGATAATCTTTTGAAAATCATCTGTTGTCCATGGGTAAAATAGAAAAAGGAACAATGATATATTGAAATAATTAAGGGTATCTAATATTGTGATCAAGTATGCACCAAAAGCTTTCTTAAATGTAGAATTGTGCATGACACATCTTTAAGCAGTATCTAGAAAAAACCGGCTGGAACTCTCCCTATTCCTTAGGAATTCAATAAATCAGACTGTTTGCAGATTTTCTATCATGTATGTGTGTAAATTAATAGCTTTTTTGGCAGTAGACAGAAGAGAGTAATTTAAATGTGTAAGAAGAAGAGGCCATGAGAGTTTCACATCCAGTCAAGACAGGACAAAAAAAAAATCTACTTGCATTCCTATGTTAAATTTTTAGAGATCAATTAAATGGGGACTTGTTTGGTGGAGGTTGCAGTATATGAAGAGCTTTAATAGAGATCAGGGGAGAACAGCAAATCCGGAGAATCATACGCAGGGTGCAAATGTAATACGCTTAGGCTTTTCCTGTAGATCACTTCAAGAGCCTGGCTTGTCTTGTCTGAGTTACTCAGAGACGGAAAAAGGATGGTGAGTGTATATGTTGGCTTGGGGTGTGTGAAGGTGTGGGAATGGAGAGAAGTGGACAGAGGAAAAAGTGTTGAAATAAAACACCAGGAGCTCATGGAAAACACAAAGCCGAAACAAAACCAAGAAAAAATCTTTGAGCAGTATACCAGCAGTTACTCAGTCAATCAAACTAGAAGCGGGAACACATACACATTCCAAACACTACAAATGTTTGTGGGCCACCCACCTGGTTAATTTCTGCCAAAGCAACTATCCCTGAATAATGTCCTTAGGTACTTATTCGTATCGTTTGTATAAACATCACTCAATAGAGAATATTTAATAAACTGGAGCATTTATAATTATATAAAAATTCATGTCAGTAAACAAGGCCACTCTGAAAAGTATGTGAAGAATCACGGTATGACACATTTTGTTAGAAAACGGTGCCTTTTCTTTATTGCTTAGAGTTGTAACATCACGTAGTTCATGATGTTTTCAGAGTATCAATTAGCCAATCAATCAGTTAGTGTTTATTAAGCTTCTGTCCAGCATGTAAAGCATGCTCATCAAATTTGCAAATGACATAAATCTTAGAGGGATGGTAAATGCACTGCATGACAGATATAGCATCCAAAAAGATTTTGACAGCTCAGAGCAATGGGCTGATTCTAATAAGATGAAATATAACATAGATAAATATAAATGCCAACCCTTGGGTCCACAAAGCCAACTGTATATGTATAGAATGGGGTAGATGTGAGTTAGCAGTTGATGTAAGTAAGAAAAAAAAGGACAGTATTTTAGTTAATAGTCAGCTCAACTTAATTTATCAGTTTTAGCTGCATGATGTCATTGCCAAAAATCTAACCTGCAATTTTGAATTGTATTAATGTGACAATCCTGTGCCACTTTGACAGGTCAGACCACATCTAGAGATTGTAGTATTTCTGGAGCCACGTTTTAAGAAGAGAGACACTAAAAACTATGTCATATTTAGAACATCACAGAAACTAAACACATTTATCTTGAAGAAGACTTAGGATAGGAATGACAACCTTCTTTATGTTTATGTAAGCTCTCACGTGGAAAAGTGATTAAATTTGTTTGGTGTAGTCTCAATAACTAGAACTGGAACTTATGAATGAAGTTATAAGGAGATACCTTTGGGTTCAATCATTTATAATAAATAATTATGTGTAATAGTAAAAGCTGTCCAAAGAGAAGGGCATTCCCAAAATCTGCAGAGGTGGAATACTAGAACAGTTTAGCCTGAGTGTCCTCCTTTGTAATGTGGGGACAACACCATTGTGAAGCAGCGATCTGGGAAGGCAGTGCGATGATATAGGGAAAATGTTCAGCACAATGAGGGGCACGTAGTAAGTGATTATAGCACACAGGGGATGTCACCTTTCCTATTGTGGGAAGTGTTGACATCAATCCTGAATCATCACTGGGTAGAGGTATAGAAGAGATGCTAAATGGATGGATTTGACAAACTAAATGACTATTACTTCAAAACCCTAACTGGCTATAACTTGTTAATTAAATTAGCTGTTTAAAACTGTCTCTGAAACCACTAGTCACCCTTCTATAGCACTCTGATTTATTTTTTTATTTTATTTTATTTTGAGACAGTCTTGCTCTGTCGTCCAATCTGGAGTTCAGTGGCTCGATTTCGGCTCACTACAACCTCAGCCTCCCGGGTTTAACCAATTCTCTGCTGCAGCCTCCCACGTAGCTGGTATTACAATCTCGTGCCACCACACCCAGCTAATTTTTGTATTTTTAGTAGAGACGGGGTTTCTTTCACCATCTCGGCCAGGCTAATTTCGGACTCTACCTACCTCGTGATCCACCCACCTTGGCCTCCCAAACTACTGGGAATACAGGCGTGAACCACTGTGCTAAGCTTTTTTTTTTTCTCTCTCTCTCTCTTTTTTCTTTCTTTCTTTCTTTCTTTTCTTTTCTTTTCTTTTTTTTCTTTTTTTTTTTTTGACAGTCTCACCCTGTGGCCCAGGCTGTAGTGCAGTGGCGCGATCTCGGCTCACTGCAAGCTCCACCTCCCCAGTTCAAGCAATTCTCCTGCCTCGGCCTGCCAAGTAGCTGTAATTACAGGAATGGGTCATCACACCTGGCTAATTTTTTTGCATTTTTAGTAGAGATGGAATTTCGCCATGTTGGCCAGGCTGATCTAGAACGTTTCACCTCAAGTGATCCGCACACCTCGGCTTCGCAGAGTGCTAAGATTACAGGCGCGTACCACTGTGCCAGGCCAAATTTTTGTTTTCAATCGTCTGTGCTTTTTTTTAATTATATTTAAAATGGAGAAAAAAATAAACCTGTCTTAGGTAGCTATAAAGTTAAAAAGAATGAATATGCATACATATTTTAGAACAATGGCTGACATAGTAGCTTTTTTTCTTTTTTTCTTTTCTTTTTTTTTTTTTTTTGGTGGAGTCTCACTCTGTCACCTAGGCTGGAGTGCCATGGCACCATCTTGGCTTACTGCAACCGCCACCTCCCGGGTTCGAGAGATTCTCCTGCCTTAGCCTCCCAAGTACCTGGGACTACAGGCATGTGCCACCACACCTGGCTACATTTTTTTTTTTTTTTTTTTTTAGTAGAGATGGGCTTTCACTATGTTGACCAGGCTGATCTCAAACTCCTGACCTCATGATCTGCCTGCCTCGGCCTCCCAAAGTTCTCAGATTAGAGGTGTGAGCCACCATGCCTGGCTCATACTAGCTTTTTAATATGTTAACTAATTTTGCAATGCCAAAGTAAGTGGCAAAGAATTATTGGAGAATAGAGGACTTGAGATGTGTGTTTTGAAAAATACTAAAAATTTAGGTAAGTGCCTATATGGAAATAGCTTGAACACATCATGAGATTAAATGATGTGTGATCATCAGACAGTGAGGAAACTACCAATTAGATTGGAGGTTGGCTGTTGGCGAAGATTAGAAATAAATTGGGTGAGATGAGTGAGGAAAAACTCAGAAGGCCTTAGGTTTAGGATGGTAACCAATTGGATGGGACGTGTGGGGATTCCACGTGTTCCTAGGTAGGGTAATACAACATACATGTGATATTTTAAAATAAACTTATAGAGTTTTCAGGATACATTGCCTTACTTTAGCTTAAAAATTATGGATGGAATAGTGGAATCTTTTTATGCAAATCTTTCTTTCACTTAGAAATAGAAATTTCTATTTCAGGGCAATTTCTATTTCAGAAAGTCCAAGACTTTTCTCCTCCATAAAGTTTTCTCTTCTGATTCATATGACAGTGGTTTTTCTTTTTTGTTTGAATTTCTTAGCATTCAAAATTATTTTCCTTATATTCGTATCATCCATCATGATCTTTTGAGGGTAAATTTAAATTTAAGATATGTTGTCAAATCACTTCATGTTAATCTATTAGAAAGGTGTTATTCTGAATGCACAAAAAGGTTTTGCTTTAAATGAGGCCCTCCAAATTAATAAAACTGCTCTTCCTGGGAAGCTTCTAATTTGGTTCCGGGAAAGCAAATTACAGAGAGAAGGTCCAAAAATATGTTATACACCACACATATTAACAAATTAAGACATAATTTCTCAAAGCAACTCCTTGGAAAAGATAATCCTTCTTGACTGCATTAAGATTCAGTATTTAAGTTAGAAACAATCATCATCATTTATTGTGATTCAAACACTATCTAGTATATTAAAATGTATTCTGTTGTTATCATACATACAAGCTCCTTGAGAGAAAGGATGACAACTTAACTTTTGTTGGTGTAGGTCATAGGGCCACTGTGGGTACTGAGTTGATGCTTTATGAATTCAATTTAATTTAGAAGAATGTAGGCAATGGGAATGCCATTTATCCGGTAAGATATTCAGCACTGGTACTCTGTCTCTCTATTTCTCAGCCTGAGTCAGCAGTTTCTTTCAGTTTTGATGGCCAGCAGGAGTAAAATGGCACCAAAGATCTGGCATTTCAATGGAACAGATGATTGTGGAAAATTACTCTAGTCTAGGTGGACTTGATTCTATTTTCCCCTTGGTAGCTACTGAGTTATTATGTAACTTTCTGGACTTTTGAATTATATTTCTCACTAATCAAACATGAGAGTGGGAGGATAGTGTCAAGAATTCTACTTAAAAAAAATCTAGTGTACTCTTACACTCAAAGGGATGAGTATAATCTATCACAGGGACACAAATGTGACCAAAAAGGTGGTTAAAATAAAATATGAACCTGAAGAGAATGAAGATTTGAGCATGACCTTCTCCGTATCTTCTTTCCAGAGTGTTTTTTGATCTCTTATGAAGGGGATTTAAAGACTTTTCTACAACTGCTACTGGTTTTGTCAATTCATTCATTCAAGACACACCAATAAACATGTACAAGCGCCTCTTATCCTCATAGGGCTAGAGAATGAGATAGGTGCGAAGTTTATTGTAGCAAAAGGCTTTCTTTTCACAAATCAGAAATTCCATTGTATGTATTCCCTTAAATAACTAGCAAGGGGACCATCAGAATGAGCTATTGCAAAAATCCACCTCAGTCTTTACAGCTTCAGGGTGATGGGGCCCCAGATCAGAATTGTAAAGTAGTTTAGAGAATCTTGGAACATAAAACATGGTGCAGAAAAACCAAAGAAGATTTAATCTTATGCATGGAAAGGTGGTTGGTAGGGGAGGGGGCAATGGAAGAGAGTGGCTTGGGATCATCATTAATCATTATTTAAGTACCTACAAAGTGAAAATATCCTTCTGGAATTCACTGCAAGTGACACAGAATTCTTCTACTAAGCAAGTATGTGATGAGTTGATAAAAAAGAAGGTCCTGAACTCTTGACAACAGATATAATACGGTGAATACAGAAAATCAAAAACATGCTTTCTATCTGACTCAAAATAAAGGTGCACTTAAACTTGTAAAAGACAACATTTTTATTTGAATGATATGACAGAACTGTCACAGGAGTGTTACCTGCTATAAAGAAAGCCTAAGAATTATTACCTTTATTAGACCAGTGACACTGAGCTTTAGCCATACATTTCTAACTTCTGTCCCTCTACAGAGACAATTTTCTTTTCTTAAATAAACTGTCATGCTAGTGTTAATATATTGTTGGCTCTCTCATGCTCTGAGAATACTGCTGATATAAAACATGTATATGTTAGATTGGTAATAGTATCTTTAGTGTAGCTGACTAGAACAAATGTGTTTCCCTCATGGCTGTGCTAATGTGATAAAGGAAAATTGGCTGTTCATCAGCTTTTGGCTGGGTAAAGACAGTAGAGATGGAACCACATTCTTTTTTATGCATTAATACCACCGAGAACTTTTCACTAGTTATATTTCATGTGCCTGCATGTTGTGCAAAGATGTTGTAAAACATGAGATAATGCTACAAATAACAAAGTAGAAAAGCCTGTATCTTTTATAATGATAACAGTCAAACACCAAATGACAGTAACAGGCTGTAAAAAATGGGATGCAAAAAAAAAAAAAAAAATGCAGCCCCACTACCCAACAAAGCGGAATATATCCAGGCCCTTGAGGACTTGGCATATGATTTGAGGTATATTAAAGCTTTGTTTTAAAATTAAATCAAATGCAACACTAGATCAATGGATTTAAGAAAGAACATGGTTTAAATGAAAGTAGGGTAGTTAGAATGGAGAAAAGGCATTTTGGGTAACTTTTTGAAAAAATCAATATTACCAAGTAATTATTGTATTAACTTCCTGGTTTTTTATTTTCTTTTGTTTTGTTTGTTGGGGGGGATGTTGAAAAGATTTTTAAGGCAATAGTTCACATAATGATTTTAAGATGTTTGAGAATAAATGTTTATCTTCGTTAATTATTGCAAGTCTTTTTAACATAAAAGCATTAAAAGTATAAGTAGTTTCAGGCTCACAGCAACATTGAGTGGGAAGTACAGAGATCTCCCAAACATGCTGTACCCCCACGTACCCACAGCCTCCCCCTCTATTAAAGCCCTGCACCAGAGTGGCGATATATTTGTTAAAATTGCCGGACCTACATTGATACATCATTATCATTCAAAGTCCATAGCAGAATAGCATGTTGAATGGTTTGCTATCATTTTAATTAAAATGTTAGCATCCAACCTTTCCATTGCATGACCTTAAATCTCACTCTCTCCTCCCCCTCTCAACCCCTCCCCTTTCCAGACCCTTTTATTTGCCATTTTAGCTTCTTCACTAGAGTACCAATTATTCCTTTTACATTTAAGCTAAAAGCATTTGAACAAAAAGACTATTTGCAGAGATAAAGTTGATGTCCAAACAGCTGATTAGTTTATTTAGAAGTGTATGCAATTAAAGATTTTGTGCAGGTATCTATGGGTGTTTTGCATAAAAGTTTGATAGAATTGGCTATTCTGGGCTCCTGTCACGTAACAAAAATCCCATAGCTTTTTCATCATGTAATCCAAGAGTTACTAAACTACAACCTGTGGGTCAAATTGGCTGGCCACTTATTTTTATAAATAAAGTTTTATTTAGACACAGCCATGCTCATTTGTTTGTATATTGTCTGAGGATGCTTTTGCATTACAGCATTAGAGTTGGGCAGTTGTGACAGCAACCATTTGGCCCACAGAACCAAATCATTTGACTTGCAGAGAAAAAAACATTCTCTAGCTATTTACAGGAAAAAAAAAAATGCTAATCCCTAATATATGCAGTTATTAGGCTACTTGCTTGATTGATTAGTCTAGAATATGATTGGCACATTTTTGTTATCCTACATTGGGAAAGTAGACCTGAAAATCACCAACCGGATACCAATACCCAAGACAGTAAATTCAAGAAATATTTGATCCTAGTAGCTTGAATTATATCTACATATCATTCTTTGTTGTTATATGTGGTTTTAATTATTTCTCCCCCTTGTACTCATTCTGCTTTATTTCCAAATATAGCCATAACAAATTTAATTTGTGTATAAAGAAGTAACATATCCTCAAAAACCCTGTAAAAGCATGGCAATCAGAGCTGTTATATGTATTGGACCAACTATTATGTACACCTGTGAGCACACTGGGAGATATCATCACAGCACAAAATGACACTATATAGGTTTATATCTAGATAAACACAAGGAGATATCATTGAGCTATTAAAATACTGTTTTCAGTCTTCCCAACTGAACAAAGTAAAGAAGAAATAAAGTTAATTAAGAAAAACTGCTGAAATGTATTTATTATAAAATAAAAGTTTATGCACTTAAAATAATAACGGTAGTAATTTCTTACAGGTGCATCAGACAAAAATCAGTTTCTTTATCAATGGCGTGGAGAAGGATCATACACCTTTCGATGCAAGAACTCTAAGTGGTTCAATTACAGATTTTGCATCTGGTACTGTGCAAATAGGACAGAGTTTAAATGGTAAGTTTCCGACTTCAGAATGTTTTTTATTTCATCCAATTACATTGTTCTTAAAAATGCGTCAAACAAATAATATTTTAAAATATTTACATGTATTCATCTTCTAAGGCTACTGAACAAATTACCACCAACTGGGTGGCAGATTAATAAAAGTAAAACTTTTTTTTCACAGTTTTGGAAGCTGAAAGTCAGAAATTAAGGGTTCAGCGGTGTTGGTTCCTTCTGGAGGCTCTGAGGGCAAATTCACTCCATGTCTCCCTCTTCGTGGTGGCTGCTGGCAATCCTTAGTGTTGCTTTACTTGCTGCTTCCCAACTGCAATCTTTGCCTCAGCCTTCATGTGGCCCTCTCCTCTGAAATTTCTCCCCTTTACCTCTGTTATAAGGACACTTGTCATTGGATTTAGGGCCCACTCACAGTCAGGAGGATCTCACCCTGAGTTCCTTAATTATACTTGCAAAGATTCTTTTTCTAAATTAAGGTCACAGTTCCAGGTTCCAGGTGGATAATAGATCTTTTGGGGTCTACTATTTAACTTACTACATTTGGGAAGCTTTCAAATAGAAACTTCTTTATTCTGATTAGTTTTTAAGTAATTTCAATGTGTAATAAATTGTATTTCCTCTCTGTCTCTCTTTTTTGAGGGGTTTACATTTTAATGTACAGCATTGTTAAAGTAGGACTACAAAGTATTAGATGAAACCTGAGAAATAGTATTAATATGTAATTAACTGGACTAATGTTTACATTGATTACATTAAAAATGAGCCATATAGTTTAAGAAGATATCATATACTATATATTGAATAAAACCAGAAGTTGAAATAAGAAATTATCTTGAAATGCCTAGTACAATGGTCTTTAAAATGCCTACATATTAAAATAAAAATATTATTTATATTATTATATAATATATGCTCATTATAAAAAAAATCTAAACATACAGAACTCTGTGGAAATAAAAAGTATTTTTCATATTTCCATCTTCAGAGATAGATATAGTTGAACTTTTTTTTATACTCCTCCAGATTTTAGTACATTTTAGCTAGAGATATAGTTATAAATATATTTTCCAAAATAAAATTACAATACATATGCTTTCTCTGAGCCCTCTAAAAATAAATACTTCTCCTTCAAATGTCATAAACAGCATTCCATGTCAATGTATCTTCTCATTTAGATATATGTTCTCATTTAAGATGGCTGCATTGTGTGCAATTGTATAGTTGCTATCCATATTTCTTCAGTTCCTATAGTGAACATTTAGGGTTTTTTAATGTTTCAGTATAATTAGCAGTTATTTTATAGAAAATATTATATATATCTACATATATGTATATATCTGTGTCTATATCCACATTCCTATTTATATATATCAACTATCAACCTATCAATCATATACATAGACATATACATACATACATATGTATTTGAGCAGTTACCTGATTGCACAGTTCCTTAATATTCTATACATTGGTGCCAACCTGCGTGAGTTCATATCCCATTTCCTCACTTACTAGCTATATGGCTGGCAAGGTATTTTAATGTCTCTGAAGTGTAGTCACCCTGACTTTAAAATGATGATGATGATAATATTGATACCTCATAGAGCCAATGTAAGGATCAAATGAAGCAACGTCATATAAAACATTACTGTGTTTCAAGCATGTGCCATGTAGTAGATACTCAATATTTATTTGTTAAATGATTGAATGAATGAAGTGCTAAGCACAATGCCTGTATATAAACTATATTTTCTCTCTCGGGCATAGGGCTGGATTTTAATGTACAGCATTGTTAAAGTAGGACTATACAGTATTAGGTGAAAACTGAGAAATAATATTAACATACAATTAACTGGACTATGTAGTTTATATTTTCTCACACTAAAAATTTGCCATGTAATTTAAGAAGATAACATATATGCTATATATTGAAAAAAACAAGAATGTATACTAAACTATATTAGTAAATAATAATATTATTATTATTCTATTATTATTACTATTTTGAGATGGAGTTTCGCTCGTCCCCCAGGCTGGAGTGCAGTGGTGCAATGTGGGCTCACTGCATCCTCTGCCTTCCAGGTTCAAGCGATTCGCCTGCCTCAGCATCCTGAGTAGCTGGGATTACAGGTGTGTGCCACCACACCTAACTTTTGTATTTTTAGTAGAGATGGGGTTTCACCATGTTGGCCAGGCTGGTCTCGAACTCCTGGCCTCAGGTGATTCACCCACCTTGGCCTCCCAAAGTGCTGGGATTACAGCATAAGCCACCACACCTGGGCGTAAATAATACTATTATTATTATTAATGTTATTATAATTATTTCCCTAAAATAGAAATAATTACATAGAGATTGAATGGCTGGGTTGAAGTACATGGTCATTTTATATTTTAATACATATTACAGAGATTGCTCTAATGCATAACAACAGGCTACCTCCAGAAAGGCTGTGAAAATTTATAACTTCATTAAAATATATAGCCAAGTACTTGTTTCCTTAAACACTAACTAACCTTAAAAATTATCCACTTTTTTTTCACCCATGTCATTCCTCTAAGTGAAAAATATTGTTGAATATTGACTTAGAATTATTTGGCCATTAATGACTTTGAGTAGCTTTTTACATATGTCTTGATAATTTGCATTTCATTTGTGAATTCCTTATTCATACAATGTGTCCATATTTATACTCTATAATTCCTTATTTATTTATAAAAACTCATTTATGTTAAGAATATTATGCTGCATGTGTTTTCTTCAGTTTTTAGATGGCTTATGAACTTTGTGGTCTAGACATTTTAAAGTAATCTTTTAAGATTTAAGCAAAACAAAACATGTATGCAAGATAGTGCATAAATATTAAAGGTATAACTTGATGAGTTTTTAATATTTATGTACACCTGTGTAATTCTCATTTAGAAAAGTTGTAGAACATTTCCAGAATCTCAGAGTCCCCCAATGAACATCCACTGTAAAGGTAAAAACAGAATAGCATCAATGTAGCCCTCTATAACTAGAGATTAATGTTACCTATTCTTGAACTATCATACAAATAAAATCATGAAGTAGGTACTCTTTTGTGTTCTTTTTGCATAACACTATGCCAATGAGATTTTTCCATAGTGTATGCAGTTATATTGTTAGCTTTAGGAAATACTTCTGAAAAGTTTTCCAAAGTGGGTGTCCCAACAAGCAATATTTGAGGATTTCAGTTGTTCCACATCCTTACCAACTCTTAGTATTGCCAGATGTTATCATTCTTTGTCATTCTGGTAGCCAGGTAGTGCATTTCCTGATCATTAGTGATACTGAGATCTTTTCATGGGCTTATTTGCCAAGTGTATGTGCTTTTTTGTGAAGCCTTTTGCCAATATTTAATTGGACAGTTTGTGTTTTTCTTAATAATTTATTGGAGGTCTTCAATATTTTGAATATGAGTTATTTGACAAGTACATGATAGCAAATATGGTCTTCTGGGCTAAGGCTTATAGTCTCATTCTCTTGATGGTATTTGTTGATAAGCAGAGCTTCTTAATTTTGATGAGTCTAATTTAGTCATCGTTCTATACTTAATACTTCTTGTGTTCTGTTTAGACTATTTTTGCAAACCCTGATATCATGAAGATATTCTCCTACAGTTTATTCAGGAAGCTTTATTATTTTACTTTTCAAATTTTAGTCTATGTTCTATCTGGAATAGATTTTTTGAGATTATATAAAGTAGGGGTCAATTTTTTTTTCCCACCTGAATGCATAATTAACCTAGAAAACCTTGCTTCTTGAAACAAATCATTGTTTCTACCATTCTGCAGTGGTAACGTCATGAATCCGGTATCTGTACATGTGAAGATGGATTTGTTTCTGAACTTTCTTTTCTGCCCCAATGATCATCTGTCTGACTACACTTGGATCAAAATATTTAGTTTTAATTACTGTAGCTTCATACATGTCTTCATATCTAGTAGTTCTCCAACTTTTTTAATGTTAAGATTGTCTTGGCTATTATATATGAATTTTAGAAACAGTTTTCAATTTTCATTTAAAATTCTGTTGAGATTTAAATTACTAAGTTGCATTTGGGAGAATGGCCATCTAAACAATATCAAGTATCCAGCCCGTAAATGTAATATATTCCTTGATTTCTCCCAGCAATGTTTTAAGTTTTCTGTATAGAGGTCTCACTCCTATTTGTTAAACTTGTTCAAACATATTCATTGGTTTTACTTTTTAATAGACTGTATTTTTTAGAACAATTTTAGAGTCACAGAAAAATTGAGTGGAAAGTGTAGAGAGTTCCAGTATTCTCTCTGCTCCTACACATGCACAGCCTTCCCCATTGTCAGTATCCCTCACCAGAGCAATATATGGTATATTTGTTACAACTGATGAACCTACATTGACACATCATTATCACCCACAGTCCATAGTTTACATTAGAGTTCACTCTTGGTGTTGTACAATGACAAGTATTCACTACTCCAGTATCCTCCAGAGTAGTTTCACTCCCTAAAAGTCACTGATCTTTTCACTGTCTCTGTATTTTCACCTTTTCCAGAATATCATATAGTTGGAATAAAAAATACTGTAGCTTCATATTGGCTTCTTTCACTGAGTAATATGCATGTAAGATTTCTCCATGTCTTTTCATGGCTTGGTGGTTCATTTCTTCTTAGTATTAAATAATATTCAACGGTTAGATATACCATAGTTGATTTATTCATTCACCTACTGAAGGACATCTTGGTTGCTTCCAAGTTTTGGCAATTATGAGTAAAGTTGCTATAAACATCAGTGTGTAGGTTTTTGTGTGAACATAAGTTTTCAGCTTATAAATACCAAAGAGCGCAATTACTGGATCGTATGGTAAGATATGTTTAGTTTTGTAAGAAACTGTAAAATTGTCTTCCAAAATGACTATATCATTTTACATTCCCATCAGCAGTGAAAGAGAGTTCCTGTTGCCCCACATCCTCACCAGCATTTGGTATTGTCAGTGTTCTGGCTTTTTGGCCTGTTGGTTTTCATGCAATTATACTTAGTATTGTTTTTGAACTTCATTTTCTAATTTTGTTACTATTACTTTAAAATATAATCAGTTTTTATATTTACCTATGTTCAGTGACCTTGTCGAACTCATTATTAATTCTAATAGGTACACAGTCCTTTCATTTGCACATATCAGGAACTCAACTCTTTTTGAATGTTTGTAATAAATGTATGTATTGGACATGCCATAAATACCTCCTATAGATATTTTATCTGATGCACTTATTAATTCCAAAATAATATAAAATGTTAGTTTTGTTTTCTCTATGGCCTGAGTTATTAGACCAATGTCTAGTTTTAAAAAAGAAGGTATATATTTTTGATATTCAAAACACTGTGGTTAAATTGCCAAGCTCTGGTTTAAATATCACCCAGGTGTGCTTCTTTGATCAAAATATTTTCTCTTTTTAAGTCTGGTTTCTAATCTATTAAATGGTGTTTTAATATGTAATTCATAGGAATCTTATAAGAATTATGTGAGATGATGTATGTTTAGAACATATTGCTTGTTGTATAGTAAATGTGCATTAAGTGGTAACTATTTTTAAACTCTTTGAACATCTATTTTCTTATTGTGAAACAATAAGATAGGGATAACACTATCTTTCCATATGATTGTTTTACCAATCAAAAGAGAAAATATGAAGACTCTATTACTTTAGTTTGTTATGCTCTTAGATCAAGCTAAACGTATGTGAAGAAGCAATATTTTAAGGAACTTATATATTTAGGAACTTGGTTTGAGTAATTAGTATATTGTATAATTTTATGAAATACTCTGTGTGCAGAATTTTAAATAACACATTAAATCTTGTGAGCCTTATTTCAATATTTAATCCCCATTAGTACTTCTAAAAGTGTTTTATTGCACCAAATGTTGCTCAAAGTATTTGATAGTGCCATAAATTAGTCCACTATGCCCTGCAGGGTTAAAATGGCTTGCTTCTATTCTACTTCAGTATACTAAATGTTGGATTAATGCTTCAAAATGACAGTGTGAACTGAAGATGTTATTTTTAAACTGTGTAGAAATAAATTTCACTTCTGATTAGAAAACATGTAACAGGAAACCAGTTTATTTCAAATATTATTTAGTTTTTATTACAATTTTCTCCTTTACGTTCTGGTCATTTAAGAGCTACAGAAGGAAAAAGATATTTTAAATAACTTTTATCTTTATTCTATCAATTTATATGTACAGTCGTGCCTGCTGTATCTTTTCTCTAATTAGAGATGGCATATAGACTGGCTCATTACTTCTGCCTAATGAGCCAGGCTCCATGCCACCTCTCTAATCAGAAAAGAGATAGGTACAGAATGTTCCTATGGACTTAATATAAATCATTTTCTTTCTGTTGCTTGCTCCTTTTTTTAAATCAAAAAATTAAGTCACTGTCCTCCATACTTTTGTCCATATCCAAGATGGTTTCATTCAAAAGAGGTAATTGTGCAAGCGATTACAGAACTGAGTTAAAGGAGCTCTCATGCAGTGCCAGGCCGGCTGTCTCTGCTTGGGAACAGACACTGCCTCAAACACAAGCACATCAAATGAAGGCCTACAGCAGAACAAGATGGATCTTTTCTGTCTTTCTCTGATTAGGTTTGACTTGGTTTTGTGTTTCTGCACTCAGAAAGTAACAACCTTCCACATGAGTGTTGGCTACTACAGAGCTTTTTCTTTGGGTCTTATCTCTAGCATAACTGCCTAGAAAAATGTGTTGCCAGTGACACTTTCTGTTACTGCAGGACTTGTCATTGCTTTCCCTGGAAAATTAATCAATGGACCAAATGCATGCTTTTTAATGAACCCTCATCTATCCTTATTAGTGGTATAATCTGATTTGATCAGGCTGATTTTTATACATACAAATAGAAATACCTTAGACCATCTATATCAACCAAAGTGTGACGACTCCTTTTTAGAACATTTTCTTTTAGTTGTAGATTTATTTTAGTGCTTCCAGTTGGATATATAACCTAGAGCACTTGTGTTAGCAGATACGTAGTTATGAGGAGTCACCAATGTCATCATGGTAATAAACCATACTAGCTCTCCAAATTTTGGATTTAAAATTACAGAACTATGTGAATCAAAACTTTTCCGAGTTATTTCTGAACTCATTTATCAACAGAGTTCTAGTTGTCGATTAAAGGTGAGAAACTACATTATACATTCAAATGTGCATAGCACTTTCTTAAAAAGATCTTTGGTCATTAAGGAATCAATAAATATTTGTTGAGTGTCTGTTAAAGTGAATATGCAGGGAAGAAAAGGATCATAGTCTAAAGCTAACTCCTACTTGTCTTCCTTTCTGTGTTTTCAGTGTTGTGTGTCTTAGCCCCTATGCTTGTAGTTGATTCTAAAATTGTAATGCTACTTCTAATTTCTACCAGTTTCCCATGGGTTCACATTTCTAACCTCTGCTAGATATACAAACTCCATTTTAGTTCAGCTGAAATCATGCTAATTTTTTTCAGAGAGAATTATTTTGGGAATTAGATAAAAGAAAAGAAACTTAAAATTATTGAAATTGATTAAGAGAATGGAATGGAAGAAAAGTACAGGAATACAGTATATAGATAGAGAGGAGTTTACTTAAAGTTAGTTTCAGAACATTGTAGACAAGATATCTAGCAATATTATCAGACAAGTTATGTTATATATTTAAAAAGAGGCTAATGTAGCTCTCACAACCATACTAAGTAAAAATTGCTGATTAATTAAAATTTGAATGCAAAATATGCAATCATAAGGTAGTAGAGGAAAATGGAGGCAAATGTTTCTATAATTCTAGCATATTAAGGACCCTTATTAGCATGATACCATGTTCAGAAACACTAAAGGAAAATATTGGATCATCTGACTAATAAACTGGAAATTTGAAATTCAAACAATGATTATCATTTTGTACTTGATAGTTTGGAAAGAACTAAAAAAGAGATTATACCCATGTTGGAAAGAGTTTGGGGTAACCTGGAAAACTATCAAAAGTAAAAATGCGAAAGCTACTTAATCCAAGATTTCTACTTCCAGGACATTATCTCGAGAATATTATTAGATGAAGTCTTAAACACATACTCAAAATGTTCATTGTAGAATTATTTAAAGTAACAAATAACTGGAATCAGTTAAAACTTCAAAAAGGAATTGATTTAATAAATAATAATTTATGCCTACTATGGAATAGTATACACCATCAAGAGGAATGAAATATGTCTCTATGTACATGGCAATGGGTTCATGATGTGTTATTACATGAAACAAACAAGATTGCATAGTACAAAATTCTATACATTTAATGTATGTGTTATTATAAACATATATATATATTATTTAAAGGTCTGGAAGGAAATATGCCAAAATGTTGTTCAGAATGTTAGTAATGTTAATCTCTATGAGTGGGATTGCAAATAATTGCCTTTTAAATTTCTTTTTGTGCAATTTTTTTTCAGTAGACTACAATTTTATAATAAGAATTAAAAATATTTTCCAATTTTGGACAAAATAATAAATGGAAGCATTTTCAGAATAGATTTAGTCTATGAATGTAACAAGTACAACCAGAGATGCCTAATATGTATACTATAGAGGGCGGTCTTGAAAATGTTAGTCTTTTAAATTCTGTACTTGTCACATGGATTCAGGAAACACAAGCATTCCTTGGACGTTTAACTCATTGTACATACAAATTATTATTACTATAAGAATTAGTGCCTGATAAGCAAAGCATGAGATTTAGAATCAGACAGATTTGGGTTTGAATTCTAGTTCTGCTCTTAACAGCCAAGTGACTTTGGCAAATAATTTAACTTCTCAATCCAATTTCCTAATATGTTTTCTCATTTATAAAATGTGTTTTATTATTACATACTTTTCAGGGTGATCAGAGAGCTTATAAATAATACATGTTTGATTCATGTTAGGTATTCAATAAAATTTTGCTATCATAAATATTATTGTTAATTTAGTTATTGTTTAAGTTTAGTGACTGTGATACTTAAGTATTTTAAAATAATGGCCATGACCATATTTAATTTTTTTTTTTGGCTGAAAATCAAAATTCACTTAGGATGAGGGAGAAAAAAAGTCCAGTTTAGATTCATTACATAGCAGATATTTTAAAATTCTGTGTTTTGTCTATGTAAACCCCACAAAACTGTTTCTCTGTCTTTTTGAAGATCTGCCCTTTCTAGTGTTCTTCGTTGTTTCCTGTTTATCCTCACTTTCACCTGATGTTATTTCTTCTTAACCTGAAGAACCTCCCTTTTCATTGCTTGTAGCTCAGGCTGCTGAAGCAAATTCTCTCAGTTTTTGTAACAATGTCTTTACTTTTGCAGGATATTTTCATTTGATATAGAATTCTACATTGATTACTTTTATTTCTTTTAGAACTTCAAAAATGTTTCATTGTCTTCTTGCCTTCATTGTTTCTGGTGAGATATCAGCCACTATTTATATAAATGTTTTCTTGTATACTATATGTTTGTTTGTTTGTTTGCTTATTTTCTTGTTTGTTTTTGAGGCAGTCTTTCACTCTGTCAACCCAGGCTGGATGAGAGTGGTGTGATCTTGGCTCACTGCAACCTCTGCCTCCTGGGTCCAAGTGATTCTCATGCCTCAGCCTCCCGAGTAGTGGAGATTACAGGTGTATGCCACCATGCCCAGATAATTTTTGTATTTTTAGTAGAGACCGTGTTTCACCATGTTGGCCAGACTGGTCTCGAACTCCTGACTTCAGATGATCCACCCTCCTCAGTCTCCCAAAGTGCTTGGATTACAAGTGTGAGCCACCACACCTGGCCTATATATTGTTTTCCACTTGATGCTGTTAAGATTTTCTTTTTATCTTTCATGTTATCAGTTTGACTATGACATGCCTAGGCATGGTTTTCATATATTTGTCCTGCTTGAGGTTTGCTTGAATTCTTAGATCTGTAAGTTGGCGTTTTCATTACATTTGGAAGTTCTGATAATTGTATCTTCAAACTTTTCTTTCTTTTTTTCCTTTTTTTGCTTCATTTTCTTTCTTCATTCTATGATAATAAGACTCTAGTTAGATTTATGTTAGAGCACTAGAAAGTGTCCCATAGGTATTGGATACACTTGTGTTTGTTCCTTTGTTTTCGTTTTCCCCACTCTTTTTTGTGTTTCAGTTTGGATATTTTCTATTTGACTTGTCTTGATTTCACTGATCATTTTCCGTTTTCTGTCTAGGCTGCTGCTAAGCCCATCTAGAAAATTGTTGATTTCTAAATTTTACTTTTCATTTTAAGTATTTTCATTTGACTACGTTTTGTAGACTTCATCTATTGGCTCAAATTCACTCATCTATTCACATATATTATTTGCTGTCACCCCTAGATCTTTTAGCTTTTATATCATGGGTATTTTCAAATCCCTATCTGATGATTCCAAAATCTGGGCCATGTCTGTATCTCCTTCTATTGACTCTTTCCTCTCTTTACAAAGGGCCACATTATATTGATTTCTGATGTGCCTTAAATGTTTTTATTGTATGATAAACACTTTGCGTAAAAGAATGAAAGAGGTTGCAGTAAATTATATTTTGTGTTTTCCCTTTACAAAGAAGAGCACTGCTGGTTCTATGAGACCTCTTGAATGGGGTGGGCAGTAGAAAAGAAAAAAATATCAAACTGATTTGAAGTTGATCTGTATGTGGGCTTTACTACAGTTTTAATATTATTTACCTCACTACTGGTTTCAGGTATCTGTGGATAGAATTGAAAATAGTTAGACACATGTGTGGTGGGGCCTGCTTAGAATTCTAGTCTGTCATTCTGGCCTCTATATGGCTGCTCCCTTCTTACTCCTTCTATGCCTGAATCCTCTATTTCTCACCTCTCAGCTAAGTATGGGAGCAATCCTGGGTCTTATCCAATGAGTTATATATCCAATAAATGCTTGTGTTCCTTGTGAAAGGCTTATTACTTTCTAGAATTTAATTCATTTAGTTTTTTGTGTGCACTCTACATTTTGATGGATTAACAAATGATGACTTTAGGGCTTATCTGGCTTGTTTTGGTTGTTAGACTGACAGCAAAGTGATGGTCCCTTGCAACTGTTTACATTTAAAGCAGATGTTGAACTATTATAACAACATCTAATTTATACCCCTTTTTTTCTTTGGCACAACTCTGTCTGTACTTAACTCTCCAACCCTCTAGATTGTTTCAGCTATGGCTGGTCACTGACTGAACAAAAAAGGTGCATATTACTTGGCCCCAAAGATTATTTTGGTAGAATTCAGGCACTGACGTTTTAATTACCTCCTCTAATTTTTCATGGGGATTGTCAGCTTTTGTGGGTCCTAATTTTATCTTTGACTTTTAACTTTTATATCTGTTTATTTGATTTACCTGAAGTCTGTTTACTGCTAATATTTAAAACTGAAACTTTTTTAAAGTAAATCTAGCAATTGGATCTTGTTTTGCTAATGATCATGTGGTATCATTGAATCTCAGTGCACCCAGCAGCTCTGTTTGTTCAGTTTGTATAGCACATGCATTTCTTGTGTTTCTTTTTCTGTCAGATACATAATCATATTGATCAGTGTATACCCCTTATACCCTGAGTCCAAAAATTCCTCAGCCTTCCTGGGATCTTCAAATGATTTAACAACTTTCCACTATCTCTCACTTTTTGATGTGTTCTCTTCTCTCCTTACTTAGCTTAAGTTTCATGGTTGGTTATTATAACCACTTCTTTTCATGGAACTGGACTTCCCTGCCTTTTTTTCTTCACTTCTCCTATGATCTTGGCACTACCACAGCACAGGTTAAATATACCCAAACAGGATGACTCTTTCACCTTAAACTCACGACCATGAGCTTCCTATGTTTCCTGAGGCTGCCCTGTAATCATTCCATATTTCCCTCATTCATTCACTTTCCTGTCTTATGCCAGCTATTTATACATTTTCCTTTCTCCTTATCCTGATCATCAGTGATTATATGACCTCCAACTTCACTACAAAAATTAACAAATAGAATAAAAGAGCTTCTATAGATTTCCACTTCTATATTTATCCACCACTGACAAACCATCTATTAATAGATCTGACCAAGAATATTCTTGCCTCATTTTCTCCAATTTACTCCTGTGTTGTAAAATTTTCTTGTATTAATGGAACATTTTCAAGGGAATAAAGGCACGTTGTTATTTTCCATTAAAATTATTATTGACCCTCCCCCATTTCTTCCACTAGCCATTTTTATTTATTTGCTCTCCTTTTAGCAAAACTTCACCAAAGTATATTCAACCATAGGAGCCTTTAATTCCTATTTTCAAATTCCAATGTCTATAGTCAGACTTTAGTTCGCCACTGCACTTAAGCTACACTTGTCAAATCTCTACTCACCTTCACATTATATATCTAATAGTTAATTTCAAACTTTTATCTTTTTGACCTATTAACATCATTTAATGGAGTTGATCACTCCTTCCTCCTTGGTGTACGTTCTTCACTTGGCATCTAACACTCCATCATCTCTCTGAGTTTCTAGTTGCTGTGTTTCAGTTTGATTTACTGGTTCCTCTTCATCTGCTTGACATCTTAAGGTACCCCAGGTATCTTTTACATCTGCAAACACCAACTACCCACTTTGGGTCTCATTATGTTGCTCTATTCTTTTCCATATCACTTAGCATCTGTAATGTATTATACGGTTGACTTATTTTGTTGAATGTATCTATTTTTCCCTCTATAATATAAAAGAGAAAGCAAGATTTTTAAAATTTGCATCACTCACTGATATATCCCAGGAGCCAGAAGATTGCCTATCACATGGTAGCTACTCAATACACATTTTCCAAGTAAATGAATGGATGGGCAGCTTCCATGCAGCATTAAGCCTGTGGGTGTGCAGAATGCAAGAGTTGAAGCTTGGGAGCCTCTGCCTAGATTTCAAAGGATGTACAGAAAAGCCTGGGTGTCCAGGCAGTGGTCTGCTGCAGGGGCGTAGCCCTCATGGCCCTAGAACCTCTATTAGGGCAGTGAAAAGGGGAAATGTGGTGTTGGAGTCCCCACAGAGTCCCCTCTTGGGCATTGCCTTGTGGAACTGTGAGAAGAGGGCCACCATATTCCAGAACCCAGAATGGTAGCCACGGGCAGCTTTCACCCTCAGCAAGGAAAAACTGCAGGCACTCAGTGCCAGCCTATGGGAGCAGCCACTGGAGCTGAGCCCTGCAAAGCCATAAGGTAGAGCTTCCCAAGGCCTTGGGAGTCCACTCCTCCCACCAATGTGGCCTGGATATGAGACGTGGAGTAAAAGGAGATTGTTTTGGAGTCATTAAAATTTGATGACTGCCCTTTTGGGCTTCAGACTTGCAGAGGGGCTGTAGCCTCTTTTGCTTGGCTGATTTATCCCATTTGGAACGGAAATATTTATCCAATGCTTGTACCTGATTTATACTTTGGAGGTAAATAACTGGGTTTTTATTTTACAGACTCATAGGTAGAAGGGAATTGCCTTGTATCAGAAGAGACTTTGGACATTGAAGTTAATGCTGGAATGAGTTAAGACTTTGGGAGACTGTTGGGAAGGGATAATTGTATTTTGCAGCATGAAAGGGACATGAAATTTTGGAGAGGCCAGAGGCAGAATGACATGGTTTGGATCTGTGTCCCCATGCATGTTCAGTTGTAATCCCCAGGGTGGAGGTGGTGGCTGGTGGGAGATGATTGAATTCTGGAGGTGGATTTTTCATGAATGATTTAGTACCATCTCCTTGGTGCTGTCCTCATGATAGTGAATGAGTTCTCACAAGATCTCGTTATTTAAAGGTGTGTGGCACCTCCTCCCACTTTGCTCCTGCTTTCCACATGTGACGTACCTGCTTCGCCTTCACCTTCTGCCATGATTGTGAGCTTCCTGAGGCCTCTCAGAAACCAAGCAGATATTAGCACCATCCTTCCTGTAAAGCCTGCAGAACCATGAGTCAACTAAAACTCTTTTCTTTATAAATTACCCAGTCTCAGGTATTTCTTTATAGCAATGCAAGAACAGACTAATGCATTATGTTTTGTTACTGATGTCCAAAAAAAATTTTTTTTTTTAATTAAAAGCAAGTTTATTAAGACAGTAAAGGAATAAAGAATGGCTATTCCACAGGCAGAGCAGCTCCAAGGACTGCTGGTTGCCCTTTTTTTCTTATGGTTATTTCTTGATTATATGCTGAACAAGGGGTGGATTATTTATGAATTTTCTCCCCATTTTAGACCATATAGGGTAACTTCCTGATGTTGACAAGGCATTTGTAAACTGTCATGGTACTGATGGGAGGGTAGCAGTGAGGATAACCAGAGGTCACTCATATTGCCTTCTTGGTTTTCATGGGTTTTAGCTGACTTCTTTACTGCAATCTGTTTTATCAGCAAGATCTTTATGACCTGTGTCTTGTGCCAACCTCCTATCTCATCCTGCGACTTAGGATGCCTTACCCTCTTGAGAATGCAGCACAGTAGGCCTCAGCTTTATTTTATGGAGCCCCTGTTCAAGATGGAGTTACTCTGCTTCAAAAGCCTCCAACAATTTCCCCCTCCTTTTTACAAGAAAGCTCTTAACCTTAAGGGTTGTAGAGGGATGAAGATCCATCTTCGCAAACTTCTTCAACCTGAATAGGGGTGATGATATTCCTGCCTAACAATTAGGGTCTTTTGTCTTTGGGGTAGAGAGGAACTCAATCAGAAGGCGTCGGTATGTCAAAGTCCATTCAGAATGCTTGACTTCTGACAAAAGATGATATCTGGAAGATTAATTTAATTTAATTTAATTAATTCATTAAATTTAAGAAAACATTCAGTAAGCTTATCCTACACAAAGAGTATAACAGCAATATATTCCACAACAGTAAAGCAAAATAAATAAAATTATCACAACTAAACTAAATTAGAAGACTTTCCATGAACTGGGCAACTGTTGGAACCAAGCTGATGTGGGGTTGCTAGACAATCCCAGTATGTGCCCAGAATTAGAATATTGATCCAGATTTTTACATTACCCATTCATTTTGTTTCTTTTGAATAGTAGTCAGAGATCACTGGATGGTTCACAGAAATAAGCAGAGTCTGTCTAAACTGCAGAAAAAACCTTAAACACAACTAATGAGACTAGAATCTAGTAACAGATATACCATAGTTTTTGAAGCAATTCTTTTTTCTTTCCAGTCTCCCATTTTCACTAAAGACAAATTATAATGGAATAGATTTGTGTGCAAAATGAGCTTTAGTCTTATACTTGGCCTGATTACTTGTATAAAATGCACAAAATAATTGTTTTCACATAAGATGTTCAAATTGGCTTTGATGGAACTTTGTTCCATAAAAAGGAATCTCAGATAAGACCTTGTTAAAGCTGAGCCCAGCCATGGGTTTGTATAATGAAATACCTATTGAGTTGGGTAAATTCCTTTACTCTTGAGGTCCCACGATATCCTGGGGCTCCTGAGTCTGTCAGAAAGTGACATTCTTTCCTTATCACAGCTCAGGAACCCTGTGCAGGGAATGTGTAGACAAAGAATGGGACCAGTTTTCCCAAGGGGTTTTTATTGGCTTTAGAAGTCAGATTGATTCCTTAAAGAAAAGCACACCATTCCAGTCAAAGTCTTGGTAAAATAATGCATTTTTCCAATTGTGGCCTGTTACAAAATAAAACAGATTTGTATTGCACTTATGCAAATATCTATTGTCATAAGTTAAGAATACTCACAAATAGTTTCCAAATTCTGAAGAAGTTATGTAGAGAGAAACAAATATGCTCCAAACTTTGTTCACAGGATTATAATTTACTCAATTGTTAAAAGTCGTAAATAGCTTAAAAGAAAAACTGCCTTGGCTCTGATAGCAAAACAAAGGATCAACAAGATTTTAAGCAAAAAGTTAAAAAAGATTACTTCAGCTATCTATTATTCAACCCATGCAATTAACTTCTGTTCTGCTTGATATTCATGAACATTTCAGCTCTCCATCAGTACTGAAAGTTTTATTCTCTTTTCTAATGTCACAATCTCCAAAGTCATTAGAAACCTGCATTCAAGAGCACCTGTCAAAATCCTATAGCTGACTATAAACTTATTTTTTAAAGAGGATTAAAACAGGACAATTTGCTATGGATAAAAAGAGTTTTAGAACAGCAAATTTTAAAGGCACAATTGATAAAGAAATTTTGGTTAGTTCTGTGTCATACAATAATTTTACTGACAATTGTAACTATTACTGATAATGTACACTAAGTCATATCAGAATTATAGGAGTTTCTCATAACTTTGGAACACAAACCAATAACATATTTAGACAAATACAGTCCAAAGAAAGCAAAGACCATTTCATATTTGACAATGCTTCCTGTGTTATATTTATACCAAATAACCTGAATATGCCATTTTGGACTTTAGGCAACCTACTATCTAAGAGGTTAATTAGGTCAGAAGAAGACATGGTTTATAATTTTATTTTGGGAAGCTTGTCAAATATTAAAGGTTTAAAACACTGGACATCGTGAAATATGATTCTACAGCATCATAAGTCATTCATTCAGCTAAAATAATAACTCAAAAAATTTTTTAAAGGAAAAGCCTTTACACATTAATAGAGGGAAGACTTACCTCTCCAAACCATTTGTCTCTTTTCTTTCCTTTCTTATATAAAATTTCTTTTTTAAAAACAACATCTTTGCATAGTTGGGGGTATGGCTAATTCCATATCTCCAGGCCTTATCTAGAATCTAATGTCTCCAAAGTAGGTAAATTGAACAATTTTCAAAAGTCAAAGAAGCAGTTTATGACCTTAAAGCATTTAGTAAACTTAATATGTGACCTACTTAATTTAGACCAAATGTCTTTATTTTATCAATAATTTTAAAGCTGTTTTATTTCCCAAATATTACTAAAGTCATGTGAACCAAAAAGGATTACGTTTTTTACTTTTCTGGCAAAATATTTGGTTTAGACACTTATTATTTTTAAACCAATTAATCAAAGCTTTTTTATATCACATACAAAACACATATAAATACACAGACAGAAAAAGATCCAGTAAGATTTTTCATTTTCCAGTTTCTTAACCTGATTACTGGCTTCAGGGTGGAGACCTTAGAGGAACAGAGCCAGGAATATATGCAGTTTCTACAGCCTATTAAGCAGGCACAGCTGGAAGACACACCAGATCTCCAGAAATTAAGGGTTCCATTTTAATACTAGATTCTGGATCCCCAAAAGAGGGAATTAGCCCATCTCCCATGGGAGCCATACCTCTCAGTGGGGAGTGGGGACATTTCCATAACTTCTAAGTGACCAAGAGCATGCTTCTCTTATCCAAATGTGCACAGAGCCAACTATTCCATAACTGTCATTAGCCATTGTCAAACGTTTATTTCCTACATAGTTATTGCACACCAAAGCTCTTTCATAATGTGAAGTGATTTCTGATACCCCAAAAAGTCAAAAACATCAGATAATGCAATGCAAAACACAACACAGCCTTAGATTTTGAGAGGGATCTATCCATTTCCAGTTCCTGGGGTTTCATGAGGAAAACAGATATTTTTTCTCAAAATGGGGTCTGTGGCACTCCTGTTTTTCCCAAGGAGTCCCAGGCTGTTAGAACTTAAATATCTGCTTTTAATTAAGCTGACTTTTAATGTACTACTCTTTTTAAAAAGTCCTTTTAAATGTCTTACTACCTGACTTTAGCCAGGCCAAACTGTCAATATTTCTGGCTTTTGAACTTTACCAAAGGTAACCTTCCAGGTGTTCAGAGAAAGGGAAATTCAAGACAGACCATGGAGGGGAAGAGAATCAACAAATGTTCAGGCAGGTATCAAACCAGAAAGGACTCATTCTCTAAGCTGGGAATTGAACCCTGAACCTGGGTCACCATTGTGAAAAGAAAGCCTTAGCTACTGAGCTACATGCTGGGCAGTTTCCATTGCTCTTCCCAGGAGTCTAGAGCAACGAATTTTGAGCTTGCAAAGGTTTTAAATGCTCAAGATAATTTTGTAAAGCAAACTATGACACGAACCGCCAAATTCCTATTTTCTGGATGGTAGAGACCTAGAGAAAGCACTGCTGTGTGGTCACAAGGTCAAGCTCCCAAGGACATAACTGGCCAGTTTGCTGGGCCGTCTTGAACAATAGGCTTATGGGGATCTAAGCTTGTGTTCTATCCTAAAGTATCCCTCTTTCTAAAGAAAGATACAGAAAGACAAATTCATAGTGCAAAGTACAACAGATTCACTGCAGCTTAAGACTAGCCTCACAAATCCTTTTTCACATTAATCAGAATTTTACAGAGGAGATAAACAGTGATTTTTACCGTTCTTTCAACTAGCTTGCAGAGAGAGGGAGGACAGAGGTCTCACTGGTAAGCAATTCTTACCCCTTTGCTGGCATGCCAGGCTTCTGGGTTCCATTTCCCTGAGCAGCCCAAGTGGCCCAGCTTGCCACACCATAGCCCTGGGGGCCAAGCTGCAACACAAAGGAAAATTGTCTTTTTTTCTGTCCTGGTCAGAGCAAAATATGTGTGACACAGACATTAGCCACTCTGCTTAGCACCCAATATCAAACTAGCAGGGCTCAAATTTGCCCCTGGTTGGACCCTGTCATCATTAATCCAACCTCTGACAAGAAGTTTCAACATGTGGTCTCTGGGCAAGATGGTCACCCTGAGTAACAGAAAAGGTAACAAAGGAAATGGAGAGAAAGAAAGAAACACATTGGCTGCACACTGCAGGGTGGGGAAGGCAAAATACTCAGGGATGCCAGAGAAAGACCCTCCCATTGCTCAAAAATTCAGGCTGCCGCTTGTCAGTCATGAAGGGATCTTTTCCAGTAGTCCCATCAGCTCTCAAGCATCCCCCTTTTGGGAGGAAATAGCTCCCCAAGTCCCACAATCACATGCATGCCTAATTACGTCACCCACAGCCATCAGCAAAGAGGGCAAAGTAGATTAAGCCAATGAGAATAGCAGTTAATATGTCGTAGTGCCAAACCCATTATTAGCTGAGAGGGACTTTACTGGGAGGGGCCTGAAACCCCCTAAATCTCAGGAAGAACTCTAACCTTCCTAAGTTGGGCCTTGAATCCAAGTTCTGTCAAGTGTCCTTGTCTTTTATTAAGAGGGGTCTTTAACCCCCTCTCTCTTAAGAGAGACTCTAACACCCCTAAATTAGGTCTCTAACCCATTCCCATCCTTTACCTGAGCAAATATACCCCACTTACCCAGAGTCAGCCAATCAGTGCTGAAGTTTATTTCCTTTGGGTCAGGGGAGCCTCCTCAGTGTTGTCCCTTCCATGGTTCACCAGAAAGATGTTACCAGAAAGAGGTCCAGATCCAGACCCCAAGAGATACATTAAAACAAAGCAAGTTTTCCTTTTGAACTTGTCAAAAATTCCATCTTGTAAAGGATATTAAATGTTGCTTTAAGCTGAACCTTGAGCAAATTAGGTGGTTTGTGTGATCATACATCTATGTTGTGGCTTCTAGTTTGCACCTTCAAGGAACAAGTATTAATAGTTCGGTGTGTGATGTTGATTTGAGTCGAGCATTTGCACAGTTTGGATAATCTTAAATTGTGACGGACACTGGCTATGGAGACTCTTTCTGTTACTAAATCCTTTTGTTTTGAAGCGATTGCCGTTTGTATTTCTCTTGCCCTTTATATTTTTTGTCTGTTTCTTTAAGCTTTTATTGGAAATGTGAATAAGTAAAGAATTCCTTGTGTTACTTGCCAAGCAATGCACATTTCATAGTTTTAAATCTGTAATCAGCAATAAAAATCCTAAAATATGTATCTAAGAACATCTTTAAAAAATTCTTTCTCACTCAAGAAAAAATTCAAGGTGAGTCTACAGAGTAAGGTGAAAGCAAATTTATTAAGAAAGTAAAGGAATAAAGAATGGCTACCGTAAGTAGGAAGCTGAAACTGGATCCTTTCCTTACTCCTTATATGAAGGTTAATTCAAGATGGATTAGAGACTTAAATGTTAGACCTAAAACCATAAAACCCTAGAAGAAAACCTAGGTAATACCATTCAGGACACAGGCATGGGCAAGGACTTCATGTCTAAAACACCAAAAGCAATGGCAACAAAAGCCAAAATTGACAAATGGGATCTAATTAAACTAAAGAGCTTCTGCACAGCAAAAGAAACTACTATCAGAGTGAACAGGCAACCTACGGAATGGGAGAAAAATTTTGCAATCTACTCAGGGACAAAGGGCAACATCCAGAACCTACAAAGAACTCAAACAAATTTACAAGAAAAAAACAAACGCAAGAACCCCGTCCAAAAGTGGGCCAAAGGGATATGAACAGACACTCCCAAAGACATTCTACAGCCAACCAGACGCATGAAAATGCTCCAAATCTTCACCTGGCCATCAGAGACAATGCAAATCAAACCACAATGAGATACCATCTCACACCAGGTTTAGAATGCCAAATCCAAATTTAAAAAAAATCAGGAAACAACAGATTGCCTGGAGAGGAAATGTGGGAAGGAAATAGGAAACTTTACACTGTTGCTGGGACTGTAAACTAGTTCAACCAATTGTGGAAAACAGTGTGGGCGATTTTCCTCCAAGATATAGAAAAACTAAGAAATAGCCATTGACCCAGCCATCCCATTACTGGGTATATACCAAAAGGATTATAAATCATGCTGCCTATAAAGACACATGCACACGGTATGTTTTATTGAAGGCATATTCACAATAGCCAAAGCGGCTGGACAACGCCAAATGTCCATCAGGTGAACAGACTGGATTAAGAAAATGTGGCAGCATATAGCACCATTGGAAGTACTAATGCAGCCATAAAAGAGGAATGAGTTCGTGCCCCTTTGTAAGGACATGGATGCAGCTGGAAAGCCATCATTCTCAGTAAACTATCGGCAAGAAGCAGAAAACCAATACACGCACCATGTTCTTCACTCATAGGTGGGGAATTGAACAATGAGATCACTTGGACACAGGAAAGGGGAAACATCACACACTGGGGCCCTATTGTAGGGGAGGGGGGAGGGGAGAGGGATAGGCATTAAGGAAGATATACCTAATGTAGAATGGTGAGTTTTAAATGGGTGCAGGCCACACCCAAATGGCACATGTATTAGCATAGTATACAAACCTGCACGTTGTGCATATGTACCCTAGAATAAAGTATTAAAAAAAAAAAAAGAATGGCTGCTCCATGGAGAGGGGCAGTACCCCCAATGTCTAAAAAAATCTAACAACAATGACAATTAAGTTAGAAAAACACATGGTAACTTTTTGGCATAAAACCCTTAGTGTAATGAGCATTAAAAAATAAATAAACTGCTTTGGCTCTTCATTCTAGACACATCATATTTTAAAACTTAGATTTTATTATTTGATTTTCATTTTGTTTCAAAATAAAATCTTCTTTGTGTCACACTAAAGTAAATAGAGATCAGATAATTAACCTGACCCCAGGATGCATAATTTTAATTTTAATTTCAATTTGAGTTCTTAATAGAAATGATGAAAAGCTGTTACCTAAGTTTTGATAGTTTTTATTGTACCTACCACATTGAGAATTTTTTTTACATATATGAATCTATTAATGGCATTGTCAAAATACTCAGTCTTTTTTTTTTTTTTTTTAGATATGGTCTTGCTCTGTTGCCCAGGCTGGAGTGCAGTAGCACTCCACTCCAGTAATCCTCCTGTCATAGCCTCCTGAGTAGCTGGCACTACAGGTGCATACCACCATACCTGGCCAATTATTATTATTATTATTATTTTGTAGAGAGGGTTCTTCCTATGTTGTCCAGTTTCAAGCAATCCTCCTATCTCGGCCAGCCAAAGCACAGACATGATCCACCATGCCCAGCTAGTCTTTTAAGTTTTATTGTATTGAAAATAATGAGGATTATCATTTTGATGTCATATTAGAATGTTTTCTAAAAATTCAGCAAGAAATTATCTTTAGTTCTTTATAATATATGGGTGGCTGTATCTATTTATAAGCATCTATGCCAATTATTACTTTACTTCTAGTTGTAATTTAATTTTTTTTTTAGTTTTCAAGGACACAGCTAGTCTTAATAACTTGATTTGTTTCTATTTCCATTTATTGAGTTTAGCATTTATAATAACTCCAAAAAGATTATTTCACTTGAAGTTCTGGGATACTTGTGCAGAATTTACAATTTTGTTACATAAGTATATGTGTGCCATGGTGGTTTGCTGCACCTATCAACCTGTCTCTAGGTTTTAAGCCCCACATGCATTAACTATTTATACTGATGCTCTCCCTCCCCTCCCCACGCCTGACAGGTCCTGGTGTGTATTTTTCCCCTCCCTTCATCCGTGTGTTCTCTTCGTTCAGCTCCCATTTATGAGTGAGAACATGTGGTGTTTGGTTTTCTGTTTCTGTGTTAGTTTGCCAAGGATGATGGCTTCCAGCTTCATCAAAGTTTCTGCAAAGGACATGATCTCACTCCTTTTTATGGCTGCATAGTATTCCACGGTGTATATATACCATATTCTCTTTATCCAGTCTATCATTGATGAGAATTTGGGTTGGTTCTATGTCTTTGCTATTGTAAATAGTGCTGCAGTAAACCTACGTGTGTGTATCTTTCTAGTGAATAATTTATATTCCTTTGGGTATATAAATTGCTAGGTCAAATAGTATTTCTGGTTCTGGGTCTTTGAGGAATCACCACACTGTCTTCCATAATGGTTGAACTAATTTACATTCCCACCAACAGTGTAAAAGTGTTCCTATTTCTCCACAGCCTCACTAGCATCTGTTGTTTCTTGACTTTTTAAAAATCGCCACTCTGACTGAAATGAGATAGTATCTCCTGGTTTTGATTTGCATTTCCCTAATGATCAGTGATGTTAAGCTTTTTAAAAAAATGTTTGTTGGCTGCGTTAATGTCTTCTTTTGAGAAGTGTCTCTTCACATCCTTGGCCCACTTTTTGATGGGGTGGTTTGTTTTTTTCTTGCACATTTGTTTAAGTTCCTTGTAGATTCTGGATATTAGACCTTTGTCAGGTGGATAGGTTGTGAAAATTTTCTCCCATTCTGTACGTTGCCTGCTCGCCCTGATGATAGTTTATTCTGTTATACAGAAGCTCTTTAGTTTAATTAGATCCCATGTGGCAATTTTTGCTTTTGTTGCAGTTGCTTTTGGCATTTTTGACATGAAATCTTTACCTATGCCTATGTCCTGAATGGTATCGCCTGGGTTTTCTTCTAGGGTTTTTATGGCTTTGGATTTTACAATTAAGGCTTTAATCCATCTTGAGTTAGTTCTTGTGTAAGGTGTAAGGAAAGGGTCCAGTTTCAGTTGTCTGCATAAGGCTAGTCAGTTTTCCCAGCATCATTTATTAAATAGGGAATATTTTCCCCATTGCTTGTTTTTGTCCGGCTTGTCAAATATCAGATGGTTGTAGAAGTGTGGTATTATTTCTGAGGTCTCTGACCTGTTCCATTGTTTTATATGTCTGTTTTGGAACAGTACCATGCTGTTGTGGTTACTGTAGCCTTGCGGTATAGTTTGAAGACAGGTAGCATGATGCCTCCAGCTATGTTCTTTTTGCTTAGGATTGTTTTGGCTATATGGACTCTTTTTTATTTCCACATGAAATTTAAATTAGTTTTTTTCTAATTCTGTGAAGAAAGTCAATGATAGTTTGATGGGAATAGCACTGAATCTACAAATTACTTTGGCAGTATGGCCATTTTCATGTTATTGATTCTTCCTATCCATGACGATGGAATTTTTTCCATTTGTTTATGTCCTGTCTTATTTCCTTGAGCAAGGGTTTGTAGTTCTCCTTGAAGAGCTCCTTCAAGTCCCTTGTTAGCTGGATTGCTAGGTATTTTACTCTTTTTGTAGCAATTGTAAATGGGAGTTCATTCATGATTTGGCTCTTTGTTTGTCTATTTTTGGTATATAGAAATGCTTGTGATCTTTGCACACTGATTTTGTATCCTGAGACTTTGCTGAAGTTGTTTATCAGCTTAAGGAATTTGGGGGCTGAAACAATGGTATTTTCTAAGTATCGAATCATGGCACCTGCAAACAGAGGCAGTTTGACTTCCTCTCTTCCTGTTTGAATACCCTTTATTTCTTTCTCTTGCCTGACTGCCCTGGCCAGAACTTCCGATACTATGTTGAATAGTAATGATGAAAGAGGGGATCCTTCTCTTGTGCCAGTTTTCAAAGGGAATGCTTCCAGCTTTTGCCCATTCAGTATGATATTGTCTGTGGGTTTGTCATAAATAGCTCTTATTATTTTGAGATATGTTCCATCAATACCTAGATTATTGAGAGTTTTAACAAGAGGGGTGTTGAATTTCATTGAAGCCCTTTTCTACATCTATTGAGATAATCATGTAAGTTTTGTCATTGGTTCTGTTTATGTGATAGATTATGTTTATTGATTTGTGTATGTTGAACCACCCTTGCATCCCAGGGATGAAGACAACTTTGTCGTGGTGGATAAAATTTTTGATGGCTGCTGGATTCGGTTTGTCAGTATTTTATTGAGGATTTTCTCATCGATGTTCATCAGGGATATTGGCCTGAAGTTTTCTTTTCTTGTCATGTTTCTGCCAGGTTTTTGGTATCAGGAGGATGCTGGCCTCATAAAATGAGTTAGGGAGGAATTCCTCCTTTCAATTCTTTGGAATAATTTTGAAAGGAATGGTACCAGCTCCTCTTTGTACCTCTGGTAGAATTCAGCTGTGAATCTGTCTAGTCCAGTGCCTTTTTTGGTTGGTAGGCTATTAACTTTTGCCTCAATTTCAGAACTCGTTATTGGTCTATTCAGGGATTTGACTTTTTCCCGGTTTAGTCTTGGGAGGGTTTATGTGTGCAGGAATTTATCCATTTCTTCTAGATTTTCTAGTTGATTTGCGTAGAGGTATTTATACTATTCTCTGATGATAGTTTGTATTTCTGTGGGGTCAGTGGTGTTATCCCCTTAATTTTTTTTTATTGTGTCTATTTGATTCCTTTCTCTTTTCTTCTTTATTAGTCTAGCTAGCAGTCTATCAAATTAA
>NW_016804690.1:8545504-8546884 GCF_001698545.2 Rhinopithecus bieti
AAAAATAAAAAAAAAAAAAAAAAAAAAAAAACAGCTCCTGGATTCATTGACTATTTGAAGGGTTTTTTGTGTTTCTCTCCCCTTCAGTTCTGCTCTGATCTTAGTTGTTTCCTGTCTTTTCCCAGAATTTTTTATTTGTTTGCTCTTGCTTCTCTAGTTCTTTTAATTGTGATGCTAGAGTGTCAATTTGAGATCTTTCTAGCTTTCTAATGTGGGCATTTAGTGCTATAAATTTCCCTCTTAACACTGCTTCAGCTGTGTTCCAGAGATTCTTGTATGTTGTTTCTTTGTTCTCATTAGTTTCAAAGAATTTCTTAATGTCTGCTTTAATTTCATTATTTACCCAGGAGTTGTTCAGGAGGAGGTTGTTCAATTTCCATGTAGTTGTGTGGTTTTGAGTGAGTTGTTTAATCTTAATTCTAGTTTGATTGCATTGTGGTCTGAGAAACTGTTATGATTACAGTTCTTTTGCATTTGCTGAGGAGTGTTTACTAATAACTTTTTAAAATATCTGTGATATGGCTTTGAAATTTCAAAGTGTGTTTAAACAATTTTAAAGAATTCATTAACAGCCTCCTCCCACATTCTGCATATACATTTATCATTATCATGTGTGTTCTTATACTTTTATTATTAGATTGAAAATATACAGTTGCCATTCTTATAGATTAAAATGATCAAACATTAGCTATTTCAAATAGTTCAATATGTAAGTATCTCAAAATAATATATGCTATTATCTTTATGATGTTAGTATTTATGTAAGTGCTCATATATGTATACACACGTATATAAAAATATATAGTATATCTTAACTTGCCTTTTCATAAAATTTCTTTTGAGAATTACTCATTTTGATATTTTGTTCATTCGCTTTAGTTTCTCTATTAGTATTCCACTTTATAAAGAAAAAGTATGGATTATGTATTTGTTTCCAAGTGGAGAGCTAGCTTTTCTCTTTATATAACTTATAGAAGTTTGCAATTAATATTTCGTCTGTCTCCTTGTGTGCATTAGTGAGAATTTCCATAGAAAAAGCACAACGAAAGGTATCGTAGGCTTCTTACATATTCTTATCTTCCACTTTGATATACTGCCAAACTGTTATCTAAAGTGGTTGAACCAATTTGCTTTCCCATGGCAACAGGTAAAAGACCCATTTGCCTGTGTTAGCAACATGTTTTGTTTTCCAACATTTTTGCCAAAATTATGAGTATAAAATACTCCCTTATTTTTGTTTTAATTTTAATTTCTTTAGTAACTGTTAAAATATTGAAACATGGCCGAGCGCAGTGGCTCAAGCCTGTAATCCCAGCACTTTGGGAGGCCGAGACGGGCGGATCACGAGGTCAGGAGATCGAGACCATCCTGGCTAATCCG
>NW_016804690.1:8547098-8589329 GCF_001698545.2 Rhinopithecus bieti
ATATTGATTGTGAATTTATTTCCTTCAGTGGTTTGACTTTTAAAATTTTTTGTATTCTTGGTCTGTCACACAAGAGTTTTAAATTTTAACATTGGCAAATATATCAGTTACTTTTTATGGTTCATATAGTTTTATATCTTAAGAAATTCTTTTTTTATGTTGATATAATAGATATAGCCTTCTATTTTCTTGAAATTAATTTTTGTATAATGTGTTAGGTAGAGATTTAATTTTAACTTATCTTTATTGGCACATTCGCGTCCCACTGATTTTTATTGAACACACATTATTTCCTCACTGATTTTTAAAGCCGCCTCTATTGTATCTCAAGCTCCAATTTGATGGTAGTGTGTTTAACATCTTGTCTCAGAGGTCAATTTGATTAACTTCTTGCCAAAAGCTATAGCATTTGATTAACTTTTGATGTCTTGCGGTGGATTGCTTCTTAGTAGCCTTCTTCAGCTGTTCTCAAGTCTTACTCCTCCAAATGAATTTTAGGATCAGTTTATATAAAAATCTTTATTGGGATGTTTTATTGGAATTGAATTAAGTTTATACAACAGCTTAGGGAGAATTTATATTGTTATGCTGATTTATTTTCATCCATGATCATAGTATATCATTCTATTTATTTAGATACTCTTTTATGTCTTTTAATAAATTTCTATAAACAAACTACTCATAACTCATAATAAAAGGGATAAATATAAAATTTATTTCTAGTTATCTCAAGGTTTGGTGCTATTGTAAATAGTATCTTTTATCAAATTGCATTTTATATTTATTGCTGATATAAAGAAATATTATAAATTGTTATATATCATTCTTATTTCCAACACCATTTTGGAACACATTAATTCGAATATTTGACTATAGATTTATTTGAATTATTGAGGTAGAAAACCATGTAATTTGCAAATAATATATTTATGTCATTCTAATTCTTATGGATTTTACTTCTTTTCTTTGTCTGATTGTGAGGTCTAGACATTCCGTTAACAATGTTGAAAAAAGCCATGAGAGCAAGCATCCTCAACTTGTCATTACTTTAATGGAAATGGCTTTACATTTCTTCCTTTACATAAGATGTTTGCCATATCATGTTAAAACGTTTCCCACCTATTCCTAATTGTTTAGGGTTTTCTATTTGTGTATGCTGTATTTTTCAAGACGTGGCAGATTTAATTTGTTGAGATATAATTTTCATGCCTATGGTACCAAGTGAGATTGGTCCTGTGGTTTTCCTTTCTCTTACTGTCCTTGAGAATATGTTTTGACTCTCCCATTTATGACCTGTTTTATCTTGGGAAATTTCTTAATATCTATGTGTTTCAGTTGCCTCATCTTTAAAATTAGGGTCAAAAGAATATCTTTCCATAGTGTTTTTATGAGGATTAAATAAAATAATATACATAAAGCACTTGGAACAGGGCCTGCTACTCAGTATGCAATAGTTATGAGCTGTCATTGACACCATTAATATCAAGATATTTGAAAACACTTTTCCCCTAAAATACATAAGGGTGAAGAGTACTTAGATGTATATCCTAAGATCTGTCTCTGGCTGCTATTTCTGGGCATTTCTTTGTTCTAATATTTCTGGTAGCTCTTACTTGTGACTGTGAATTGTAGACATTTGATGCCCACAGACTATTCAGTTCTTTCAACTTCTACCTTGTTCCTAAGGAAATCTGAATCAGTTCATCAAGGTCTTTCCTAAAGAAATTTGTCAAGGTTATCCAATCCAATGCCACAACAATTGTATTTCTTCTTGTATGATATTGTTTTTGTTGTTTGTCAAAGAAATTTTTGCACAAGTCAAGGTCATAAAGTTTCCCATACTTTTTTCTAGCTGTATTATAGTTTTAGGTGAGTTCTATCATCCATATTGGGTTAAACGTTTACATAAGGTATATGATATGGATTGAAGTACTTAAAAAAATAAGGTATCTAATATTTCAGGACCATTCTTGGAAAGAAGAGTATTCTTTTTCTATTTAATTTTCTTTGCTACTTTGCTAAAATACAGCAGACCGTATATGATTTTATCATCAGCTTTTTCATTGCTACTATAGTAGGTATGCAATTGATTTTTATATATTGATATTGTACCTAGCAACTTTGCTGAACTCATTTATAATTCCGAATAGATTTTAGTAGATTTCTTAGAGTTTTCTACGTACGAGAGAGTTTTACTTCTACTTTTTCAATATGGAAATATTTCTTTCTTTCGCTTGCCTATTTGCCCTGTCTGGTAACTACAGAAAGATGTTGACTAGGAGTGGCAAAAGTGGACATTGTTATCTTGTTCATGATCTGAGGGAAAAAGCATTTTTTTCACCATTAAATATGATGTTAGCTGTTGGTTTTTCACAGATACCCTTTATTAGACAAGGAAGCAGCCTTCTTTTTTAGTTGGTTGCTTTTTAAAAATTTTATTACGAAGTGTGGAAGTTTGACAATGTATCTATTGAGATGATCAGGTGGTTTTGCCCTTTATTTTCCAAGTTTGTGTATTACTTAATTTTTGTACATTGAACCAGCCTTGCATCCTTGTGATAATTCCACTTCCACATGATGTATAATCCTTTTTGTTAGTACTGTATTTGGTTCACTAGAATTTTGTTGAAGACTTTTGCATCTGTATTCATAAGGCATATTGGCCTATAGTTTTCTTTTGATGTCTTTGATGTTTTTGGTATTAGGGTAATACTGGTTTCATAGAATAATTTGGAGAGTGTTTCTTCCACTTATATTTTTTGGAAGGGCTTATGAAGTAATGGTGCTACTTCTTTAAATGTTTGGTAGAATTTGCCAATGAAGGCATCTGGTCCTTGGCTTTTCTTTGTGGAAAATTTTAAAAAATTACTAATTTGATCTCTTTACGTGGTATAGATCTATTCAGATTGCTAATTTCTTCTTAAGACAGTTTATATAGTTTGTGTGTTTCTTGGAATTTGTCTATTTTATCTAGGCTGTCTAATTTTTGTCATACAGTTGTTCATAGGATCTCTTATGATCCTTTTTTTTTGTGTCTGCAAAGTCAGTTCTAATTTCCCTTTTTTTATTGATGATTTTAATCATTTGAGTCTTCTCTTTTCTTGGCTACTTTAGTTGAATGTTTGTCAAATTTGTTGATAATTTCTAACTATCAACTTTTGTTGGTTTTCTTCTTGTTTTTCTATTCTCTATTTTATTTGCCTCCTCCAATTTTATAATTTCCTTTCTTCTGCTAGCTTTAGGATGAGTTTGCTTTTCTTTTTCTAGTTTCTTAAGGTAGAAGGTTAGGTTATTGATTTAATAAATTTCTCTTTAAATATAAGTGTTTACAGCTCTAAATATCACTTTAAACACTACTTAAATCCCATAAAGTGTGATACATTGCATGTTCACTTCCATTAATCTCAAAGGATTTTAAATCTTTTGTAATTTCTTCTCTTATCATTAATTATTAGGAATGGGTTAATTTTCACACATTTGTTAATTTTACAAATTTCCTTCTATTAGTGATTCTCATTTTTTCTATTGTGATCCAAGAATATGCTTTGCATAATCTCAGTTATTTTAAATTTATTGAGACCTGTTTCATGGCTTAATAAATAATCTATCCTGGAGAATGTACAGCATGAACTTGAGAATAATTTTTATTCTGTTTTTGTTGGGTGGAGTGTTCTGTGGATGTCTGTTAAGTCCAATTGGTTTATAAAGTCATTCAGGTCTTCATTTCTGTTTATATTCTGTGTAGTTGCTCTCTCCATGACTGAAAGTAGGACATTGAAGTCTCCACTATTGTTGTTAATTGTGAATTTTTCTCTTTAAATCTTTAAATTTGTCATTTTTACTGTTGTTAGACACATACGCGATTATAATTGTTCTACTTTCCTGATAGATTGATATCTTAAAACATCCTTGTTTCTACTAACAATTTTGTCTAAAGTCTATTTTGTCTGATGTTAGCATAGGAGCTCAAGCTCTTTTTTGGTTATTGTTTGCGTGGTGTATCTTTCCTTTCATTCTGTAACATTCAGTCTATTTGTTTCCTCAAATGTAGAGTTTGTCTCTTACAGAACTCCTATAGGGGGTCATGTTTGTTTTTCCATTTTGTAAATATCTACTTTTTGATTGAAGTGCTTAAGCCATGTACATTTAGCACAGTGACTGATAAGGTAGTTATGATGTCACTTTGCTGTTGGTTTTTTAAAATATGATTTATGTCTTCTAAGTTTCTCTATTCTTCTATCACTGTCTTCTTTGAGTTAAAAAGTTACTTTCTAGTGTATAATTTAATACCCTTGTCATTTATTCTACTATGTTTGTTGCCCAGGATGTTATCATTAGCATCTTAATTCATAAAAATCTAATTCAAATTAATACCAACTTAATTTTAAAAGTATACAAAATTTTACATCTATATAATTTTTTTCCCTCTGCTTTCTTTTGTGCTGTTATTGCCTATGGAGATTTTTATATTGGATGCCCACCAATACAGATATATAATTATTGCTTTATAAATTATAGTTATCTTTTAAAACAAATGTGAGAGAGAGAAAGAATTACAGTAAAATTCATTTATATTCTTTTAAATATTTACCTATTTTATTACCTTTACAGGTACTCTTTATTTCTTCATTCAGATTCCATTACTCTCTAATATCCTATCATATCAGCCAGAAGGACTTCTTTTGGTATTTCTTGTAGAGCAAGTCTGACAGTGATAAAACCTCACAATATTTCTTTATCTGGGAATGTCAGTTTATCCTGCATTTTTGAAGGAGAGTTTTGCTGGAAAAAAATAGTTTTTGGTGCACGGTTTTTTTAGGACTTTAAATGTCATTTCACTCCCTTCTGGATCCCATGGTTTCTTCACAAGAAATCTGTGGTTAATATTATTGAACATCCCATGTAGGAGATGGTCTTTTCTCACTTGCTGCTTTCAAGATTTTCTCTTTGTCTTTGTATTTCAACAGTTTGATTTTTAATGTGCTTAAGGTGTGGATCTCTTTGAATTTATCCCACTTGCAGATCATTGAGCTTCTTGGATGTGTAGATTATAGTTTTCTTCAAATTTGGGAAGTTTTTAGTAATTATTTCTCTAAATATTCTTTCTGTCCTTTTACCTCTTTTCTGAAACTCCCATTATGCCTATGTTGGTACTCTTGATGGTGTCCCACAGCTTTCTGGGGCTCTGTTAATTTCTCAACGTTCTTTCTCTTTCTATTGCTCACACTGAATAATCTCAATTGACCTGTATTCAAGTTTCCTAATTCTTCCTTCTGATCATTTAGATCTGCTAGTGAGCTCCTCTAGTGAATTTTTCATTTAAAAGTTTTCTATTTCTTTTTTCTCTTTTAAGGATTTGCAAAGCCCCTATGGACATGATGTTTCATGTCTTCTCCTTTTAATTATTTTGGATTGTTTGTTGTTTCTTCTGACTGTTGATGCTGCCTGGGTCAACTGCAATGTTAAGCAGTTGCCACTGACTATTTTTAACAAATAATTGTTTTAAACAAATAGAGTAAAGCTGTTTCCAGTGGATGAACTCTGAGTCAATTCAAGCCTTACTAGTGGGGCTTTCCATGGTACTTCCAGGCAGATCGAATAATGACAATCATCTGAGGATAGAGCTTTGAAACAACTCTACTCCCATTCTGATCCTCTAGTGGTAACTAGGTTGCTGGTTTTTACCCTGATTGCAAACTGTTCATTTTCAAGGCTCCCAGTGAGTGGCAGAGAGGAGTATGGGAATAGGAAAGCTAAGATGCCATAGAACATGTTGTTCTTATCAATATTCAGCCATTTAAAAAATAAAAACTCTCCACGTTGTCGCAAGTCTTTGGTTTATTTCCAGAATTCTCAATAAATTGATATGATATTCTTTGCCAGTGTTCCCATTGCTTTTATGGCAGACAGAATCTGCTACTGTTTTCACTTTGCCATTGCCGATGTCCTTTTATCCACTTCCTCAATGTCTTTTTTTAATAGTTTTTTAAAATAGTTTTTACCTACATACATTGCCATAACTTATTAGATTTATAACTAGTGTTTCACATTTTCAGTGCTAATAAAAATAGTATTTAAAAGTTTTAATTTCCATTGGTTACTCACTAGTATATAGAAATTAAATTATTGTGTATTTAACTTCTATCAAACAAAATTAACCAATTCACTTGTTATTTCTAACAGCTTTTATGTACATTCATGGAAAATTTCTGAGTAGACAATTATGCTATCTGCAAATAGAGAATTTATTTCTTTCCTTCTGATTGTTGTGACATTTGTTTACTTACCCTTATTGTCTGTTTTTACCCTGATTAAATGTTGGATTACTTAGTCAGTTTTCCCATTTTACTAATTTTGTAGTGCCACCCAGTTGTAATGCATTACAACTTCTCTCCAGTCATCACCTGTCTATTTTCTGACTAGACAACTATGAGGTCTTTCTTGTATGAGTCATGTCTATTTCCTTGATCAATTTATATAATTTAGACATATCTTTGCTATATGAATATTTTTCAAAGAAGAATTGTTATGGAATGTTTATTCCAATGAATATCTGTTGTAAAATAATTGGCAAGTAGCAAAGGAATAAGTAAAATTTATTTCTATGACTGTCCTTGAAATATTTGATAGCATTCTCACTTCAAATCATAATTCTCTTATTTGGGATGGATGATTCACATTAACTCCAGGTCTTTAGAAAACTTGCTGTAACTCTTATTTAAGAAGAATTCCTTCAAATATGAATTCTTTAGCAATGGATATGATTGCAAACTCCAAAATTTAAAACTAAAATGGTTTTTAAAGGTTATAAAACCCAGCCCCTTTATTTTATAGATAATAAAATAGATTTCATTATTCCTCTGCAGCAGAGCTTCCCTTTAGCTATTATTAAAATATAGGGAGTGAATTCTAATTTATCAGCATTGAAAGGTACACCTCCACTTCTAATACCCTGGTCTGACTGCCAACATTTTTCACACATATGTCTGTAATATCCGCCTAACTGGCCTCTTGGCTTCTGCTCTTGTCTTCCTATATTCTAGTCTCAGAACTTTTGAATAATCCTGAGATCACATCACTCGTCTTCTTGAAACCCTCCAATGGCTTCCTATTTTACTCAGACTAGAAATCAAATTTCTTACAATAGGCTATAAGACTTTGTATGTATAACAATTTGTACCTCCATCCTCCCTCTTCCCCAGCCAACTACTTGTCTGATCTAACCTTCTAATAACCTCCCCTCTTTTATTCTGCTCCAGGATGCTAACTCCTTGCACCTCCTCTAACATGCCAAGCATGCTGATTTAGAGGTCTATGTGCTTATTAATGCCTGCCTGGAACATTTTACCCCTAGATATACATATGACTCATTCCCATTCCCCTGTCAATGCCACATTCTCAATGAGGCCTCTCTTGAACATAATATCCCCACTAAAATCCAGCCATGCACTCCAACCTGCTCTAATCCTTCTGTTTTTCATAAAATATATAGCATTCCAATATACTATATGAATTACTCATTCATTATGTTTATCTACGTGAATGCAAGCTCCATAAAAGCAACAGTATTTTGTTGTTGTTGTTAACTGATTGTACCTTTGGCACTCGTGAAAGTGCTGGCACATAAAAGGCTTCCAATAAATATTTGTGAATGAATCAATACATAAAAGAATGAAGCTACGCTGACATTTAAAGCCATGGTTCAGGCTTTAGCAACATCACAGTGTTCATCAGTTTTGCTCTCTTTCAGTCATAGTAAGTCTTTCAAAATTATGAATGGCTAGCTCCTGTTTGTTATGATCTGGGTTCTTTGAGATAAAACATTTCCCTAAAAGTTCTATATAAAACATTTTAGACAATATTTTATCCTGAGAAAGCAAATTGGACAACAGGAAATATAGGTAATTTTTTTTTCTCCTTGATAGCTCATTATGTTGACAAAAATAGAAATGAAGACTGTCAGTTTTCTAGGACTGCCATGCAAAAGTACCGCCAACTGGGTGACTTCTCCCAGAAAGAGAATGCCTAGGACTATAGTGGGACACAGAAAGTTCCCTACAGGGAGTATTTCAAAGCTGAGACATTAAGGGCTGTATGAGGCAGAAAAATTGGAAGCAGAGGTAAAATTGCGACCTTAGGACTAAGAGAGCTTGAAGGTTGTGGGGCATTAAAAATTCATGCTGTAGATTAGCAGTGTGGGGTGTAAAGGATACTAGGAGAGGAAGAACTGAGCATGGTTAGGGATAGGTGAAGGTAAAGAACAAACAGAACACGGGCCCAGCTTCCTTTATTCTTGGCAGACAATACTATCTCTTACCTCACAAAGAAAATTTATGCTATAAGGAGTGACTTTCCTATTTGTCTTTCCTACTCCCCAAACAAAAGCATAGGCACATAATGGCTTTGCTGTATTTGCATTTATTCTTCTCATCTTTCTTCTAAGAATGACATGTCCATCCTTCTACCATTCCCTACTTTGTTTAACTTCAGATCCTGGATCTAGGTCAATTGATCATAAATCATGTTGCCTGGATGGCCAATTAACTGAAAGAATATTTTACCATGTTTTCTTATTTCTTGTAACTAATTATAATTTTTAGAACAATCTGTTTTGGAAATCTTGTAAAGATTTCTGCAAAGTTTTAGTAGATTTTGTTTTGTCTTTGTAACACCACTTGGAAGAACAATTCTTTGCGCTTGTGCCAGTTGCCTGTTTTAGGACAGATAAAGTAGAGGAACTCTCCCTATGGGAAAGTCACAGCAGGAAGCTGCCTAGAGCACATCTTCTTATGGGCCTCAGCTCATGGGGTGTGTGGAAGACTGAGACTAATGGGTAGAAAGGGAGAGCCTATAAGTGTATTTTTCTTAGAATATATTAATAGAGAATATGCTAATGAAAAAATATTTTTATATATGTAATATTTTGGTTATTTTCTCAAATATATTATTTAATATAAATATAACATGTAAATATATGAATATACACAAATATATGCATACACACACTCACACACAGACACATACTCTTTTTAGGCTCCTGAGTCTCACACTTTGCTTGTGAGTTTCTTTCTGATTCTAAGATCACTATCTCAGACTATTTTGTGTGCTAATTCTCCTCTCCATGTTTTATTCATCAGCCATATCCTCACTCTGTCCCAGTTTCCTCCAAGCAACCACCAAGGAGCAGCAGAAAACATAAATCAAACATTCTTTAAAAGTTTATCAAGACAGAGCAAAAACTGAATAGTTAAAATAAAAAACACATTGGGAAAATGGTCATTTGATGAATTAAAATTGCTCCAATTTTAAAAAAACTATTGAAATAAATTTTGTTATTAAAATATAACAAAAAACTGAGAGTTGGTAGTTTTCTATTTCATTCTGTCCCTACTCTCTTGGGCTTATTTGTCTTAGTAAGTTCTGAATAAATATTTGCCAAACAAATAAAATAATACCATGTGGATTAAGGTTGACAGCTACATTTGCCTTGAAACGTCACCTAATTCAAAGTAGATTGGTCTTTGAACCTGGTTTTCTTAGAAGAATTTTCCTGAGGCAATAAAATTCTGAGAGTGAACTGTGATACTATTGATATATGTGAATGACACAGAACCCACAAGTAGGAAGTCTTCAATGAGTCCTCGTTTGGAGATTTTCTAGAACAGACATTAATTGAACTTTAGAGAGGACCCAAACAGATAGCCTGGAGCTTGGAGCTAGAACAGGTGGGATGTGAGAGTTAGAAATCTTCTTTTTGGCACTGCAAGTACTCTGGAAATCGCAATCGGAAGCAGATGACAATCAAATTTAGGGCTGATGAGATAATATATTTATGGATTTATAAACTAGAGAGAAATCTGACTTGGGAAGGGACTTCTGGTGAAAACCATGAGTTCGATCAATAAATAAGTTGACCAAAGTATTCACTTTGACTTAAGTCCTACAATGTCCATGGAGATAACTATGATTATTTTTGTTATTCATGTGGAATTAGCAAACTAGAGATAGATCTGTAAATGTTTCTAAGGGCAGTGACATAAATATCTTTCTAACCTTAACATCTTCAAAGGAATATCACTCAAATACTTGTCAGGTATTGCTTGGTAAACAGAAACTTCTCATATTATCTACGTGTATGTATTTGCAGGTTTAGAGCAGTTTGTCGGAAGAATGCAAGATTTTCGATTGTACCAAGTGGCACTTACAAACAGGTAAGTAGATGTTGCATTGTAAACTTCAAGAACCGTAAGGATAAATGCTGAATTCACTAAATAAGAATACCATGCAGATTATACTATTTTTTATCTTTATAGTATTTGGCAAACTTCACCTAATTAATGTTTATAGTGTTTGCTTTGGCTTAGTCTATGGTTGTTATTCACTAGTGCTACTCTTGGGGAACTCCTTGTAATATGATATTGATCACATTTTTTCCTAAGGATTTTCTGTAAGAAAACTTGATATTTGAACATTTTATAAAATTTGTGATACATTGTTTAAATTTTCTATATGAAGTAGTTTCTATTAATAATAATTGAGAAACTTCTACATCTGCCTTTTTAAAATTGGTTTGTTGACTTTATACCTACTAGAGAATGTAGAACAGTAAACATGATTAATTATTTTGATATATGGGAAATTCTCAAGAGACTGGTCTATTAGACTTGGAGACAAGAAGAATGAGCATTTGAAGTATTGTGATATATTTTTCTATTTTCAGTGAACAAATAATTATATAGACTCAGGCTAGCTTTAATGGTATTTCCTTATCTTGAGAGTAGATGGGAAATCTTTCTTAGGGCCTCTTAAAGACACACAGAATTTTAAAAAATTTAAGTGAAATTCTGCTTAGGATGCCTTTGAACTTTCTTCTTCAGCGTATGATATCATGGTATAATAGTATATCGTTGTATGGATGAGTTGACCTTATTTATTTCTATTAAAAATCAAAAAGAAGAATGTTCATTCATATTTCTTCAAGGCAGATGTAAATTAGTGTGGTGGGTTTCCAAATGAGAAGACTAGCCCTTGTACATTTAGAAGCATTGCTTTTGCTGTGGCTCTTAGTCCATGGCAGATCATAAACAATATAAACATTCTTTCTTACCAGTCTATATAATCAAGGTATGCCGCAATAAAGGGTGACATAGCCCTGGAACACAGTGTTAGGTGTATTTACTGCCAACAGCCTTACTATATTTTAGATCACCTTTGTCTAAAATGCTGAAGGCCAAGGTTGTCGTAATTCTTTGGGAATAAAGTTTTTCCTTGGGAGTGAAAGATTTTATACTGGATTCTATACTGGTGGCTTTTGGTCCCATTCAAAACTTGATATCAGTTGAAAAGTATTGATGAGATTTAAAGAAGGTATGACTTCATGTGATTTAATGAATGGAAAAGCCGCCTGACTCCTTCATTGCTCCACTGGGGTCTGAGAGGAAGAGCCTGGTTTCTCTGGTAAGACCTTGGTTACTAATTTTGGCCTACCTGAAATGTCTGGGAAGGTGCTATGTGGAAGAATGCCTATAAATAGAATGACTAATTCTGGTCTAGAGCAAGTATATTGCCCTTAATGGAAAAATTAAATATATCTACCTGGAATTGGCATTCTTCTTTGACTGTTGGCAGCCGCCATATGATCTGAAGCCATTGAAGCATTACAGGATGTCAGGATCTGTACTGATGAGTCACAGGAAACCACTGACAAATGGCCTTGGCCTCAGTCCTTCACTTAAAACAGAAACAGATAAAATAATACTTGCTTTTGTACTTCTTTCCCATGGATGAACTGAAAACATTATCTATAACTCTCATTATTTTCCATATATTATTGTTCACTCTCAGTAGTTAGTTTAGCAACCTAAGTAAATATGACCTTTCTATTTTATCACAAATAGACACAGTAAAATATTGTGGTATTTATTTAAGTATCTTAATAATCAGACAAGGGCATATGCATGCTTCTTGATATAAATAAAAAGTTAATATTAAAATGTGCTGGTTTTGATATACATTTATGATAATGAATTTGTTTATTTGACCAAAGATAAGCTGTATTTTATGTTTCATGCACAGAATTATTAAAGCTAAATGGATACTCATGAAAGCACTAAATGAGTGACATTCATTTGTAACACCTCTTAGAAGTTCTATTACTGTTAAGCTCTTTGTCCTTACAGTCTCCCTCTTGACTCCCACAGAGAGATTCTGGAAGTTTTTTCTGGAGATCTTCTCAGATTGCATGCCCAATCACATTGCCGTTGTCCTGGCAGCCACCCGCGGGTCCACTCTTTGGCACAGCGGTACTGCATTCCTAATGATGCAGGAGACACAGCTGATAATAGAGTGTCACGGTTGAATCCTGAAGCCCATCCTCTCTCTTTTGTCAATGATAATGATGTTGGTACTTCATGGGTTTCAAATGTGTTTACAAACGTTACACAACTTAATCAAGGAGTGACTATTTCAGTTGACTTGGAAAATGGACAGTATGAGGTAATTAGAAATAATAAGGTGTACATTAATTTCCTGTGGTTGTTGCAACAAATGCCCACAAACTTCATGTCTTAAAACAACAGAAATGTATTCCCTAACAGTTCTGGACACCAGAAATATGAAATCAACATGTTGGCAGGGCTACACTCCCTTCAAAGGTTCCAGAGAAGGATCTCTCCTTGCCATTTGCAGCTCCCGGTGGCCCTTGGTGTTACTTGACTTGTGGCACCGCAACTTCAATCTCTGCCTCCATTTTCACATGGTGTCCTTCCTTGTTTCTCTGTGAGCATCAATTATCCCTTTTCTTTATCTTATATAAGGCCCACCCTATTAAACCCAGGATGATCTAATATTGACATCCTTAATTATACTGCAAAGACCCTATTTACAAATAAAGTCACATTTACTGGTTTGGACAGTAGTACTTGGACATATCTATTTGGGAACACAATTCAACCCACTAAAAGATGAAAATTGAACTAGGCAATTGAACATTACCTCAATAAAGTAGTGTATTATAATGTATACAATAAAAATACCTAAAAGACAACATATAGGGCCTTATGTTTGAGATTTGCATCAAAATGATATTTATGAAATATTGAAACTAAGTTATTTTTATTAAGTAGCAAAAAGTAATACAAACTAAGGTGTTTTTTCTAAATTACTTAAGAAGACTTTATATGACATTTATTTCATAGATGTAATGTTCTTTGTTTATGTCTTTATTTGCATGTTGATTTATAAAATCCTTGAGCAAATGAACAGATATACAATTATACAATGTGCTGCTTTTACCAAAGGGCTATGAAGTTTCTGGATGTCTAATACATATTTGATAATTATAATAATGACAAAGTGAGCCAATATATTTGAATCTAACATTTCCATGGTTTGATACATACTGATGAGTTACACTTAAAACTTTAATTACATTAATTAACTTGCCATTTTCAGGTGTTTTATATTATCATTCAGTTCTTTAGTCCACAACCAACGGAAATAAGGATTCAAAGGAAGAAGCAAAACAGCTTAGATTGGGAGGACTGGCAATATTTTGCCAGAAATTGTGGTGCTTTTGGAATGAAAAACAATGGAGATTTGGAGAAACCTGATTCTGTCAACTGTCTTCAGCTTTCCAAGTATGAATATTTTTAAACAATTAATTTACTAGATTGATTGGTTCGTCATAATGTACAAGTAAGCTAGCTCTCTAGACTCGTAGAGACTTCCCTTCATCACCAGCTTCCTTGAGGCAGATTCTCCTAAGTCTTATCCCTAAATTGGGTTTGAAACTATCTTTAAAGTTCTTGTAAAATACATTAGAGTGACTCTTATTTCAATCTCACTGGTGTTTCACAATCTGATTTTCAGATTGTTTAGCAAGTTATCTATATTAATGGAATTTTCATTATGTTTTCAAGGAACTGTCTTAGTGTGGCTTTCAATTATAATCCTGTATTGTTTGCATGTGAAATGTATGCAATATACTTTTACTAGAATGAAGAATTTAAGCTTTTATTGATACTGTGTAGTAATTTCTCAACATTTTGATTTCTGTTTTGCCAAAAATGTGAATAGATTTTCATGACATCGAATTTCTTTCGTTAACAGTTTTACTCCATATTCCCGTGGCAATGTCACATTTAGCATCCTGACACCTGGACCAAATTATCGTCCTGGATACAATGACTTCTATAATACCCCATCTCTTCAAGAGTTCGTAAAAGCCACGCAAATAAGGTTTCATTTTCATGGGCAGTACTATACAACTGAGACTGCTGTCAACTTCAGACACAGATATTATGCAGTGGACGAAATCACCATTAGTGGGAGGTATTATTATGAATTTTGTTTTCAACAAGGTTTTTGTCATACTTATTGTCTTAACAGCACATTAAGATTTCAGAGCAAGCCAGATTTCAAGCTTTACATTTTGAAATGATTTCATACTCTTAAGATTTTAGAAGAAGATCTGTATGTGAGTCTTTTTCTCTATATAACAGTTTTGTGTGTGTGTGTGTGTGTGTGTGTGTGTGTGTGTGTGAATTGATTTTCAAAAGCTGTTGCTTTTAGAAGCTATGACACTCTGAATCTGACTTAGAAATGATTTATCCAATATTTTACTTGATTTGTTCAGGAATATAATTTTCAAATATTCTCGAAAGCAAAGAGATGGAGCTGGATTTGGAGTTTTAACTATATTACCAGAGAGTTTTTAAGTACAGATCTTGGTCTACCTGAATTCATAGTGCACAGTTTCACGGAGAATACTTGTTTTTCTTTAGTGGAAAGAGCTGATGTGCCCTAAGTAGTTTATAAATGTCTGATCATAATTGAGAACATGACTCATGATATTTAAAAAGAAATGATAGCTTCAAACCTAGGCAGCATACTGTCTAATATAGAAATGTACATATAGACTATATTTAGAATGGGTTGTTCTAGAGGAATGATAGGCCTTGTGAATAAAATATGTCTTTAAAAGCAGACCAAAATACCAGTATAGAAGCAATTGTTTGTTTGCTAGGTCATAACATAATGAAAAAGCAATACTATTAAATATTCATCATCTAACTTCTGAAAAAAAGAACAAAAAATTTGAAATATGTTAACTGCATTCTGCAGTTTGTCGACTTTATATTCCTTTTTTTTTTTTTTTTTTTTTTGATAGGGTTTTGCTCTGTCACCCAGGCTGGCATGCAATGGCATAATCATGGCTCACTGCAACCTCAACTTCTGGGCCTCAAGTGATCCTCTCATCTTAGCTTTCCAAGTAATTAGGACTACAGGAATGTGCCACAATGCCCAATTGATTTTTTTTTTCACTTTTTGTAGAGACGTGGTTTTGCCATGTTGCTCAGGCTGGTCTCAAACTCCCGACCTCAAGTGATCTACCCGCCTCAGTCTCCCAACGTGCTAAGACTATAGGCATGAGCCATCATGCCCAGCCTGGACTTTATATTCTTAACTGTATTTTAAATAGTTTAGTAAATGCCTTCCCTTGGTACATGGTTGGCATAGATACAAAAAATTCCATTCCCCTCTAAAGGTTGGCTTGAACGTTATCTTTACAATACAGTGGTTTGGATGTTGGTGACAGTTCTTCTGATATTTCCAGATAAATTAAAAACCTGTATAGATATCCACATGATTAAGGAGAAACTGATTTTGTATCAATTAAACATACAAAAATCTTCCCTGTTGAATTCACACAATGTGTATAGGCCTAGGATCTTAAATACATTCACAGTTGAGTTGGTGTTCCTTAGGAGTGTGTGATGCTCATGTTTGCAGATGTCAGTGCCATGGTCATGCCGATAACTGCGACACAACAAGCCAGCCATATAGATGTCTCTGCTCCCAGGAGAGCTTCACTGAAGGACTTCATGTGAGTTCTATTTTATGCATGGAAATCTTAAAAAAAAATAGTAGAGATGGCGACTATAAATTCTATGAAGTTAATTTTGGCCTAACAAATGAAAATAAATTTAAAAACTGATATGAACTCAAGATGTCAATTATTGCAGAGTTTTGTAAAGAAAATAACAGCCATCAATTAAGTTGAAATTGTATTTTTTAAAATAATTTCAACCAGAGAAATTACAACTGAAACCAAATGCTAAGGTTTCTTCTTTATCTTTTGTTTTTCTTTCTTTGTTTCATCAGCGTTATCATATTTTATAAAACATTTTTTAATGTATCTGGATAGCATGGCACTAAACAAAAAATAGTTTGATTCTTACTAAAGGGTATTTATACAAACGTATCAATACACAAGAAAAGCATCTTTAGATGCAGAACAATTTTTATGTATTTATGTGAATCAAGGTTCATTTATTGCTAATACCAGGCATTTTAATTAATTGAAAACAGGTAGTAAAATGATATATGAGTTATGTTACTGTAGTTTTCTGTGATGGTCAGGGGAATTCCATAGTTGACATGGAATTTTAGCTTCATCTTTAGGGGAAAGAGGTAAGTGCAAATAAAATCAAGAAACATTTGTTGGTAGGAATATCTAGCAACATAACAACATCAGAAATAGCTGATATGAAAAAGGGTTCAGCGGCAGTAACAATTATACCAATAATGACAGTAGATAATATAGACTCTTCAGTAAATATGTTTGAGACAACTGGCTGCTAATTTGCAAGAAAATAAAGTTAGAGTTCTACCTGATGGTATGTACAAAAATATATGTGGCTTAAACTTCTAGTGAAAAATAACTATAAATATATTAAAATAAAAATTAGAAGAATACTTACATATCTTAAGTTGAGGGCTTTTATTAGATAAGCAAATGAAATACAAACAGAAACAAACATCTGGAGCTATGAAGGAAATTAATGACACATTCTGTTATATAAATATTTAAAATTCTACACAGTGCAAGGGTTAGCATAAATGTAATGTAGTGATCAATGATGGCTTGATAGGAAATATTTATATCATATTAACAGGTAAAGAGTTAAGATTCCTAATACACAAGCATTTACAAAATACTAAGAAGAATATAACAGTCTGATAAAAATGAGCAAATAGATGAACAAGCAATTTACAAATGAACAAATTATACTTTTAATAAACATATAAAAGGTTACCCAACCTCAGTTTTAATCAAATTCAACAATTGTTTTTAATATTTCAAATTAGCAGAAAATATAAAGATTGGTAACACTTAGTACTTGTGAGAATATAACCTTTAACACATCACTGATATGATTGCCAATTGATGCAATAGTTTTGGGGACAATTTGTCCACCTCTGCTAAAATTAAATTTTCAAATATAGTGAACTACATTATATAATTGTTGTCATTCTAAAAAGCAGTTCTTCAATGACAAGTGTATGGAATGGTGTATTAGTCTGTTTGCATTTCTATACAGGAAGACCTGAGACTGGGTAAATAGTAAAGAAAAGATATTCATTTGGCTCATGGTACTCCTGGCTATACAAGCACGGTGCCAGCATCTGCTTGGTTTCTGGTGAGGCCTCAGAAAGCTTACAATCATGACAGAAGGCAAAGCCAGAAGCCAGGCTCTTTTAAACAGCCATGTCTAAACAGTCATGAACTAACAGAGTGAGATCTCACTGCTGAAGGGAGGGCACTTCATGAAGGATTCACCTGCATGACGCAAACACTTCCCACCAGGGTCACCTCCAACACTGGGGATCACATTTCAACATGAAATTTGGAGGGGACAAACATGCAAACTATATCAAATGCTTATATTTCTATCATTTTTGTTACATAAATATTGGCTTAAATGTTAGTGCATTTTAGCTTTTCAGATGGTAGCACTGTCTCATACACTCATGTATGACTTGTAAACATCTCTGCCTCTTGGACCTTGCCCTACACTTGTGTTTTAGTTAGTTACTTCACTTCTCTGTGCAGTTATTTTAGGATATTATAGAGCATCTTGCTTTTTAGAAAACCATCTGTAAAGGTTTTGGCAAACTCCATTTCTGTCTTCTGATTCTTACTCTGAGCTAATTTGCTTTTGACTGTAACATTAGTGAGAATAGTTCAATGGCAAGAATATTATCTATAATGCAGACTTTCTCTGGCACATTTAAAATGTAGTCCCACTCCTCAGTTTCAACTCAGAGTCTTTGATTTAGTTGCGGCCTACTTTCTTTCTTTCTATGTGCTCAGACCAAAACTTCCATGGTCTAATGTACATATCCTTTTGAATTAATTTTCTAGATCACTGCTTTATATACATGTAGTCCTCACCATTAGTCAATACTTGTTTTAAAAGAAGAAATATTTTATGGTTTTCTTTTGGATTTCCAATGTCTAGAGTCATTGCATTTGATTTGATTAATATATTATGAGAAAAAATCTTTTAGAAGAACTGATTTTAATATGCTTGATTGTATGGCTTATCATATTGTCACAGAAATGAAATAAATTGGATTAACTTGATTGATTCACTCTTTACTGGGCCATAATTATGTGTTTAAATTTTTGCCAATTTTATTTGTTCTATTTTAAAGTTAAAGTAACATTTATTATATTTTTCTACTTTCTCCTTTTGGTCCCTTAAGATGGACACTTACTTCCTTATAATCAGTGATTTGTTTCATTAACCTTGTCCTCTCCTCCACAAAGCCACTAATACCCCAATTAAAAAACACTTTGGGATGAATTCAGTAGGGCACCTTGAACTGAATATATCTAGTATTTGCAAGCTACAGTTTGGCTAATACCTTCATATGATATGTTCTCTTCTGAACTTCTCTTGCTTTCTGTTGACTGGTCAGTTGGTGTTAGTCTCTCTCATTTGCTTTTGATGTCCTGTCTTGTTTTTTCTTTCTCTCTCTTTAATTGCTCACAGTTAAGTGTTTGATATTTTCTGATTCTTGGATGATTTCATGCTTCCCCTTAAAAATAGAGCCATTAAATGAATGAAGGCTCATGATTGGTTTCAGAAGTCAAGTTGGGATTTCCAGACTTGGTCTCAGGTGGTGACTGTTGGATTATGAACTAGTGAAATAATTAACTATAATTTGGATTGAGAATACATTTTAATGCTTCTTATTTAGACATCAAGTACCTTTTGAAAACAAAATGAAAAGTAAACTTTTGTTATTTTCCTCCTTGACATATTTTGATAATTTATGAATTTAGCCATAAATTTTAAAAAGCAACAAATATAATTTACTTAGCAAAGTTTGGCAAATGCAGCTGCAGGGAAAAAGTCAATAGACTGTTAAGTTGAATGATTTCTCAGTCCTGTGATATTTTCAACAATGTATTGAAAATGAAAAATGATTTTATAGAAGCATTAATAGGCATGACATTCTCCTCTGTTATCATTCAAAGTATTTTAATACATGTAGGGACTTACGTGTCTGAGAAAAAGTTGTCTTACAGTGATTTGAAAATATACCTATTCTAATGCTTTTCATGTTGTTCTACTTTTAAAATAATACGTTTTAATGTAAGCCATTCATTTCCTATTGGAATCCATGTTCTTTTAAAGACCTGGACATAATCCAAAAGAATGTCTTCAATTCCACAGTATTATGCTATCCATTAATAATATTACTCAATAAACAGGGCTTTTGTGAATTATATTACAGACATTTGGCAAACAGATGAAAATGTAAGCATTGAAAATATGCCAATTCTTGGCAACTGTCTTTCCTATGAGAAAGTATTTTTAGTAGAAGCGAAAATGAATGAAGTTGAGAAAAAGTGGAATGGTGAATTCAGGGACAGGTTCACATACTTAACCATCCTAAGGAATTTTCCATACAAAACATTCTTCATTTGTTTATAAGGCTTCAATGTCACAAACTGATGGCTCACAGGTAGAAACAGTGTTTAAACAGTTTTAATTTAATTTTCTGCAGGAGTTTTCACTTTAAAATATTTATTCTTCAACTTTTTTTTTTTTTTTTTTTTTTTGAGAGGGAGTCTCACTCTGTCACTGAGGCTGGAGTGCAGTGGCATAATACTGGCTCACTGCAACCTTGGCCTCTCAGCTTCAAGTGATTATCCTGTCTCAGCCTCCCAAGTAGCTGGGACTACAGGTGCACACCAGCACACGTGGCTAACTTTTTGTATTTTTTTTTTTTTTGTAGAGATGGCTTTCACCTTGTTGGCCAGGCAGGTCTTGAACTGACCTCAAGTGCTCCACCTGCCTTGGCCTCCCAAAGTGCTGGGATTACAGGCATGAGCCACCACTCCTGGCCCTCAACTTTTATTTTAAATTCAGAGGAACATGTGTAGGATGTGCAGGTTTGTTACTTAGGTAAAGGTGTGCCATGGTGGCTTCTTGCATAGATCATTCCCTCACCTAGGTATTAAGTCCAGCAACCATTAGCTATACTTGCTGATGCTCTTCCCTCAACCCCTGACCATCCCTAAGAAGCCCCTATGTGTGTTGTTCCCCACCATGTGTCCATGTGTTCTCATTATTCAGATCCCACTTATAAGTGAGAATATGTAGGGTTTGGTTTTCTGTTCCGGCATTGTTTTGCTGAGGATAATGACTTCCAACTCTGTTCATGTCCCTGCAAGTGATTTATATTCCTGGTAATATACAGTAATGGAATTGCTGGGTCAAATGGTATTTCTATCTCCAGGTCTTTGAGGAATTGCCACACTGTCTTCCACAATGGTTGAACTAATTTATACTACCACCAACAGTGTAAAGGTGTTCCTTTTTCTCTGCAACCTTGGAGCTTCTGCACAGAAAAAGAAACTATCGTCAGAGTGAACAGACAACCTATAGAAGGGGAGAAAATTTTTGCAATCTATCCATCTGACAAAGGCATAATATCCAGAGTCTAGAAGGAACTTAAACAAATTTACAAGAAAAAAAAAAAAAACCATTAAAAATTGGGAAGGAACCCTGAGTCAGCGAGTTGTTGCCAGGGGAGGACATGAATGTCTTCTTTTGAGAACTGTCTGTTCATGTTCTTTGCCCAGTTTTTAATGTGGTTGTTTGTTTGAGAACAGTTCTCAAAAGAAGACATACGTGCGGCCAACAAACATATGAAAAAAAAGCTCAACATCACTGATCATTAGAGAAATGCATATGAAAACCACAATGAGATACCATCTCATGTCAATCAGAATGGCGATTATTAAAAGTCAAAAAATGACACTTACAAATTTTTAATTTCTCACTTCTCTTAATCAGAACATAGTCTAACACTGTATCCGTTTCCTCCCCTGTCAACAACTCGCTGACTCAGGATGGCATTTACCCCACTTACAACAATATCACTCTTCGGTTTGCTACAACATTCACTACTATATCTGGGCGACCTCACTTTGGTGAACTACCTGGCCTTCAAAGACTTTGAACTTCTGAACCTCGTAAAGCAAAACTGATTGATAGATTGAGACACTGGAAGCTAGAATACATCATTAATTATTCTTAGTATAGCACGACCAACTGTTCATTGCTATATTCATTGTTAACTCCTATTTCTTTTACCCATTTATAAAAATAAAAACTCACAACTCAAGAAAATCTATTTGCAAAGACACTGTTGACTCTGAGATGAAATTAAAGCCATGCTTACTTTTTTTTTAAATTACATTTTTGACGTCTAAAAACATTTACCTTGGGGAGCGTCACTGATTCTCCTCTATACTCTTTGACTAGGAACTACGATACATTTTGGTATTGTATTGGCAATTTTAAGGGCTTGACTTTAATGTATGATACATACCATAAATAATAATGGCATATTTAACTCATTGAGAATACTTTTAGAATATTTGTCACATTTCTTCCCAAGAATGAAAAAAAGCAGTAAATGCTTAATTTACTAGACCCACTTTAGAACTGATTTAGGGTGAAATAAATCCAAAGTCTAGATGCTATTCGTTAACTTTCATACAGAGTTAAACATTTCAAAGTAGAATTTAGAAATACATGGTATTGAACTTGCATGAATCATTATATATCTCACAAGTTACAAACACATATGTTATTTATAAATGTTTAATTTTATTTGAATAAAAAATAGCCACAGTTACTTCATTTTTAAGTCAACTTTTAATTTTGAGATAATTGTAGATTTATATACAGTTGTAAGAAACAATATAAAGACATTTTTTGTACTCTACCAATTTGACCCATGGTAACATCTGTCAAAACTAGTGTTTATTGCTTTTTAAATCAAAAGTGTGATTTGTGTACAATAAAATATACCTACTTAAAAATATATACTTTGGTGAGTTTTGGCATATGTGTACCCTGTATAGTCACCATCTCTGTCAAGATATGGAATGTTTCTCTCTCCCAAACATTCTCTTGTGCTTCTTTGCAGTCAGTGCTGTTCCTGAACCCCCAATCCCAGGAAACTGTCAATCTTCTTTCTATCAATACAGATTAGTTTTGCCTGTTCCAAAATTTCATAGCATAGAATTATTTGGTATGTAATATTTTGGTACATAGATTTTTAAATCCCACCTCACTCCCACTTTTAGATCATTCCCTAATTATCTGTGCTGTTAGCTTTACCACAACATAGTATCTCTGGCCCACTTAATCAGAAATCCATTATAAGTATCAAAGCATATATATTAAGCTCATAGGTACAGAATACAAGCTAGGAATTGGAAGCCTGGGTTTATCTGCCAACTAACATATTTGCAAAGCTATAACATATTTATTACTTCTTTTTCTTATCTAGTACTTTCTTTACTTGATCTAAGACTTCAAGTGTTGAATAGAATCTAGTTTTAAGAAAAGTGTTGTCAGTGGAAACTTGAATCCTTATGAGTTATCTTTTTCCTTTAATAGCTGCATTTACCTTTCAGGGCTCTGGCCAAGAGTGACGCAATGGTCAGAGTCTCAGCCAGGCACTGGCACTTCATTGGCTACTTAGCTATTCTTTCATCATTTTGTGACATCACTACCTGCAAGGGTAGCCAAGCCTTCACAGAGCAATTTATTAGTAACCATGAACACTTCTTATTCTTTGGCTCTAACTTGTGACCCTTTTAAAACATTAATCATAGACCTTATGAATTAACTACAATCAAACTATCAGTATAAATTTTTGTTAGCTTTATAAATAGCACAGCCAGCTTGAAACATTTTATATAATAAGCCTTCCTACCACTCAATAATTTGAATGGTGCCAACATCACATTCTAGAATGCTTATTATATAAATGAATATTTCTGTTATTTTTGAAAGTATGTTCCTTTAGAGCACCAAAGTCCAAAAGTATGAATCATCATGACTAATTTGTGTCATATTTATATTATATATCAGGCTTTACCACTGCTTATATTTTCTCTGTTTGTTCACAGATTTTACCCTAAATATATTTCATTTATATTTTAATTTTTGTAATGCTAGTGAATTAATTCATTTGTATATAACTAGCATTCAGACAGTTCATATTATAAGACCGACATTTGATGTACGTTCAGTAAGTCAAGGTAAAGAATTTTCTTTCCTCTCTGACATGATGATACTATTAATCTTTGAAAAACACTTGTACTAGTTCTTTCCCTGAGATAGGTATGTGCATAAATGCTTTTAAAATATAAGTTGAAAACATGAAGAAGAGGTTATGAGCATGGAGATAAATTAAGACAGCTTTACGGAAGAAACAAATAGAGATAGTGAAAATACAAACATAGTAAAAGATGATATTTGAAGGGGGATAAGAGTAAAGAATTATCTAAAGTTGAGGAATGACATGATTTTTCTGAATCCTGAGTAGGCTAAGAAAAGTAAATACATACATAGATATAATATAATACATCCAATCATCACCAAAGAGCAAGCAGCCAGAAAGCCAAAGACAGAGCAGGATCCTAAAAGCAGCCAGAGAGAAAAATACAAAGTGTAAGAAATTAATTTATAAGACACTACTGATATATTTCTCAACAGCCACAATGAAAACCAGAAGACAGCAGAGTAGTGCCTATGCAAAGAGAAAGCAAACAAGATATATGGAATTGTATTTGTAGTAGTACTATCAGTTAGAATCAAGAAAGAAAGAATACATTTTTAGTTTACAAATATATATCAATATTATCACCAGTAGACTCTCAATAAAAGAATTTTTAGAGAATACTTTTCATAAGGAGATACAATGCTTCTAGAAAATAGGCCTGGTGTGAAGGAAGGAATTGTGAGTAAGTAAACCAGCAAATATGTGGATAAATATAGAGGAAATTTTACTGCATTAAATAAAAATAATATTGTATGTAAGAAGAAGTATAAAAAGTAGCAGGATACCATTAAAGGGTCATTAAAAATAGCATTTAAGAGGAAGGGATAAACTCCAACTTCAGCTCCCTCCAGCCATTCTGTTGTACCTTGGGGTAAGAACAGCAGTTACTGAGAAATACTTGTAAAATTCACAGCCAATGAGCACAAGGATCGTTAAAAACTGAAAACTAATCCTAGAATCATAGAACAGCGGTCCCCAACCCCTGGACCACTGGCCAGTAGTGGTCTGTGGGCTATTAGAAACTGGAGTGCACAGCAGGACATGAGCAGCTGGTGAGCTATCATTACTGCCTGAGCTCCACCTCCTGTCAGATCGGCAGTGACATGAAATTCTCATAGGAGCATGAACCCCATTGTGAACTGCACATGTGAGGGATTTAGGTTGTGCACTCCTTATAAGAATTCCTGATGCTTTCAGGTGGAATAACTCCATCTAAAACCATTCTCCATGTCCTACTTTCACACCTAGTTTGTGGAAAAATTGTCTTCCACAAAACCTATCCCTGGTGCCAAAAATATTGGGGACAACTGCCATAGAACGCTTTCCCTCCCCTCTCATCTTACCACCACACCGTGAAAGGCCTGTTCACTAGAGTTCCCTTTACCCAGTTCATCATGTCTGGATTTCAACGAAAAGTTACAAAGCACACTAAAAGACCAAAAACAAACAAACAACCTCACAGTTTGAAGAGGTAGAGCAAGAATGAGAATGAGACTCAGACATGGAAGGGATATGGAAATTATCAGACGAGGATCTTAAAGCAGCTCTGATGAATACAGTAAAGACTCGAATGGAAAAAGTAGACAACATGCAAAAATAGATGGTAATATAAACAGAAAGATAAAAATTCTGACAAAGAAGCCAAAAGGAAAGCTAGTGATCAGAAACACTTTCACAGAAATAAAGAATGCCTTTAATTGAATCATTAATAGTTGGGGACAGCTGAGGAAAGAATCTGAGTTTGAAGATGTGCCAGTAGAGACCACCAAAATAGAAAGGTAAAAAGAAAAATGACTGAACAAACACAGCAGAATATCTAAGAACTGTGGGACAACTACCAAAAATGTAAATACATACAATGGGGAAGAAGAAGAGGAAGAGAAAGAAACAGAAGTATTTGAAAGAATAATGACTAAGAATTGTTCGTATTCCAAATGCAGAAAAATCAAAGTTACAGGAAAATATTTTAAAAGGAGCCTGGTGGAAAGGGGAACATCTAGCCTATGAAAAAGTAAAGAGAAGAATTACATTCTACTTCTCCTCAGAAAGCATGCAAGCAAGAAAAGTGGTTACTTAGGTGTTGACAGAAAAAAAAAAAAAAAAAAAAAAAAACCTAGAATTCTGTATCTTGCAAAATTATCCTTTAAAAGTAAAGGATAAATACTTTCTCAGACAAGCAAAAGACCAGTAGACTTTTCTTGCCTTGGAAGAATGTTAAAGGAAGTTCTTCAGAGAGAGAGAAAAAAGGATACAGGTCAGAAAACTCAGATTGATGTAAAGAAAGGAAGAATATTAGAGAAAGAAAAAATAAAATAACTTTTATTTTTCTTATCTTTAATTGATCTAGTAGATACCAGTTTGTTCAAAATTATAATAAGAACAATGTATTTGAGTATTATAGCATGTGTGTAAGTGAAATGAATGATAGCAACAATACAAGACACCAGAGGGAGCAACTAGGAACACTTTATTATTATTAGGTACTCATGCCACCCTTTAAGTGGTATCGTGTTATTTAAAAGTCAACTTGGAACTCTCGCATGACATTATTTTGTCTTGATAGTTCAAGCTCTGTCTGCGGTTCTCCCGTCCTCCATGCCAGGTAGGTGTCAGAGACTGCTCTGGATGTTAACTCTTCCGCCTCATGACTCCCAGTTCCAAAATGGCGGCACAGAAACAAGCTGCCATCTCACAACCCCATCGCGCCCACCTACGCAAAAAAAAAAAAAAAAAAAAAAAAAAAAAAAAAAGAAAGAAAGAAATTAATGAATATACAGTGCTGAGATTATCACCAGAAATTGTCACAATAGTCCGGAACTGAAATAGGAAGATATAACTGTTCTCAGGGTCATAAGGAAGTGAGAAACACCAAGTGGATGATAAGAGAACCTGACTTTCACATTTGTGGCACTCCTTACCCCATTCTCCCTGACACCAGATATGCAGAAGATTTTCCTCCAACTCACTTTTTTTCTACACCGGAAAAACTGAGATTGAGGTAAACAACCAGCTTCCCCAACCATCCTGGGTTACCGGAAAGAGACCTGTCCTATCCATGCCTCAACCCACTGGAAGCATCATGAGTGCCTAAAGGGAGATATTCCTGAAGATGGGCAGAGACAAAGAGGGATGTAGGTCTATCATCCTCAGCCCTGGAAAGTCTGCTCTGTATCTTGGCCAACGGAGACACAAGGTCAGAGTGGCTGCTTGGCAGCACTACGATGCAGGAGGATTGTTTCACAGTTCTCCTCAGCCCAAACCCTTAGGCAGCCTTCCCATACTGTCAGGATATTCCCTTTGGGACCTCTCTTATTAAGAAGGGCACAACTGGATTGTTTACTGAAGCCAAGGCGAACCTGGGCTTAAAGCGCCCCCTATAGCTCCCTAGAGGAAGCAATTTAGCAGCAAAGACGTAGATTTATGCCCACAAGAAAAACAACAATAGGAAACTATGATGTCTTCAAACAGACAAAGCAGGGAACCAGAGACTGGCCCTGCAAAGAGAGTAATATGTGAGCTCTCTGACCAAGAATTTTAAAATGCAGTTTTAAGAAAACTCAGTGATCTCCAGAGTACAACACAGAAAAATAATTCAGAAATTTATTAGAGAAATTTAACAAAGAGATTGAATTTTTAAAAAATCAACCAGAAACCTTGGAACTGAGAAATAAACTTGCTGAACTGAAAAATTCACTGTAGCTCTCACAAGCAGAATGGATTGCACAGAGGAAAGAATCAATGAGCTTGAAGACAGAATATTTGAAAATATACGGTCAGAGGAGAAAAAAGGACACAAAGAAATGAAGATAGCCTATAAGATATAGAAAATTATTAATACCTCAAATGGCCAAATATAAGAATCAGTGGTATTCAAGAGGGAGTTGAACAAGAGGAAGGATTAGAAATCTTATTCAACAAAATAATGACAGAAAATTCCAAAATTTAAAAGTCTACTTGGATTAGTTGTAAATGTATATTACAAACTTTATAGGGCAGCCCCCCAAAAAGTGTAAAAAGGTATAGTTGTTATATTTAATACTTAGAAAGAAAATGGAACCATGTAAAATGTTCAATTAAAACCACAAAAGGTAAAAAGTATATAGAAAACAAGAATAGTATATAGAACAAAAAAGTATATAGAAAACAAGAACAATAAATAAAAAGTAGTAGATATTAATCCAACTATGCCAGTAACTGAGTGTCAATGGTCTAAATACACCAATTAAAAGAGAGAGATTGTTAGAATGAATTCAAGAATAAAACCAACTCATTTTATAATGCCAACATTACCCTATACCAACACCAGACAAAGCAATTACAAGAAAAGAAAACCACAGACCAATATCTCTCACAAAAATAAATGCAAAAATTCTCAATGAAATATTCAAAATAAAACTGTACTGAGGAATGTGTAAAAATAATTATATACCAGAACCAAGAAGGATTTATCTCAGGTTTGCCAGACTGGTTCAACATTCAAAAATCAGCTAAAGTAATTCCTTATATCAACAGGCTGAAGGTTAAAAATTACAATATTATATCAATAGATGTAGAAAAAGTATTTGACAAAATCAAACATCCGTTCATGATCAAAACTCTCAGCAAATAAGGAGTAGAGGAGAACGTACTCAACTTAAGAGAAAATATGTATGAAAATCTACAGTGAACATCATACTTAATGATATGAAACCAGAATATTTTCTGCTAAGATCAGGAGCAAGGCAAGAATGTTTCCTCTCACCACTCCTTTTCAGCAATGTATTAGGAAAGAATAAAAACAACAATCTCATTTTCAAAATAAGGCAATAAAGGAGAGGGAAAGAAAAAGGACGTATAGAAAATAGAAATTCCAAATAAATAAACAATCATAAGAAATCTAAATGTGCTGAATGTATCAGAATTATAAGACTGGCTGAAAGAGAAAACAACATCCACCTATTGTCTGACCAGAGGCTGAATTAGGGCGAGAGAATGTCTTAGTTGCAAACATTACAAAAGCACCAAAAAAAAAAAAACACAAAAAAAAACAAAAAAACAAAACAAAACAAACAAAAAAACACACCCTATTAAGCAAGATTTAAAATATTTTATGTAATATTTCAAAAGTCAAATGATTTTAAAACCTATAATTAAAAATCAAAATTTTAAGTAAAGACACATTAGTGTTGCTTGTTTAGTGGTCCTGCGTTATTTTGTAATGAGAACTGTTGTTTCTAATCAGTTCATAATTCCTGCCTACCAGTTTTATAAGGTTGGCATGTCCCTGTCTCATATAAGGTTTTACAATGGTCTAAAAACAGACTAGGCATGATGGGACATTATCCATAACTATTTTTTAAAAAATTGTAGAGTGTTTATTAACTTTTTCCATTTGGCTCCAAATATTGTTATATATTGTCTAGTTGTATACACAGGATCATATTTTTCCTTTGCCCTCATGCCGCAATGCAGTTCAGCATGGTACTTGTGCTGAGGCTGTGAGAGATGTACCTAAAAAACAAGTATACTTTAAGTTTGAAAATTTAAGAAAGCTGGCATGAGCTATGAAAATATTAGGCAAAATAGACTTTACTGTTTCATTAAGAAAAAAGAGGCCTATTATATAATTATAAAATGTAAAATTCTAAGCTTACATGCATCTTATCTTAGTTTCAAAAGTATAAAGCAAAAATGTATAGAACAGAAAGAGAAATTGTCAAGTTCTACCATCAGCATAGAAGAATTTAATACATCTCTTATTTAAAATGTCTTTTATAAAAGAAAGAAAAGCTACATACTAGCAGTTGACATTAGCAAGATAACACATATGTAACTGACAAAGGTAACATTTAAATTAAGCAAACTATTTGAAAAACAGACAAAAGAGGTGAATGAACAAATAATTCACAGAAGAAGCCAGAAGTGGCAACTGAAATGGTCAATATACATATAAATACATGTGCAACTTTACTGGTTATCAGTAAACTAAAAAAAGAAAAAGGAATGTGATAATATTTTATACCCATCAAGTTGGCAAAGATTGCAAAATCTGGAAATTTCAGAAACTAGCAAGTGGGGACTCATACACCACTTATGGGAAGGTGCTGCTGCACTATGGAAAACAATTTGCAAATATCTACAAGGAACTTTTACAGTAGTGGATGTGAAGGAATATAGCTATCACATCAGCATGACCAGACTTCTCAAACAATCATGACTACGAAAAGCTTGTTTTAGAATAATACATACACCGTATACCATTTATATAAATTTTAAAATCATACAAATAGGAGGAAGAAACTGATAAAAGGATAGGAGGCAGGTCTAACTTGCAGCTCCCACTCAGACAGACAGAGCAGCTTATGGAGACACACATCATGAACTTTTGCTCCAAGAACTACTGCAGCAACATACCAGGAAAGCCAAGAGAATCCACATATCCTTTGAAGGAAATAGATTGCTGCTGCTGCATCCAGGAGACAGCTGAAAAACTGTGAGTACCCAAGGTGTGAAAGGGGGATCGTCCACCCCTGAACATGCACCTTTCCTGGGAAACCTGAAGGTCCAGATCACAGGTGATGGATTTGGCCTCACCGGGAGCTGAGACAAACTTAGAGAGTTGAGCAAAATATAGGGGTAAAGGAAGCAAGGGGAGGAGCCCTGTGGACTCTCTCAGCCCCAAGGAAAGCCATTGCTGACTTTGTCTTGTAGGGTCCTTGGGGAAGACTACCAGTGGAATTGGGGAAAGACCACACAGAGAAGGAAACTTCCAGATGAACTTTGTAACAATTTCGACTGAATGCGAACTTTCTTAGCAGAATCTGGGGGAGAGGGTGAACCAGGAGTGCAGACACAGCACAGAAGTTGCAGCAGGCAGGGAGGTGTGAAACCTGAAAGCCCTGCTTGCTTTCCCAGTGGGGAGACCTGGAGCAGGCACAAGACCTCAGCCCTATTCACCCATTGCCTGGAAATAAACTCGGTGCTGTTGTGGAGGGTATTGTGGGAGTGAGACTGGCCTTTTGGGTTGCATGGGAGCTGGGTGAGGCCTTTCACTGCCAGCTTTTCCCTGTGACCTGTATGATGTAGTAAAGGAAGTCATAATTCCCTAGAAACATAACTCCATCTGACTGAGAACCACACCCCCAACACCAGAGCAGCTTCAGCAAGCCCTGCCCAAGGAGAGTCTAGGCTCAGACACACTTAACTCTGCCCCTACCTGATGGCCTTTCTCTACCTGCCCTGGTAGCCAAAGACAAAGGACATAATCTCTTGAGAGCTCTATGGCCCTGACCACTTCCTGAGAAACTTATGCAGGAGACTCTAGAGCAAGCTTGTATCCTCCCTATACTACTGCAACTGATGCTGTCTTGAAAGTGTCACCTCCTGTCTGGAGGCCAACCAACACAAAACTAGTGCAATAAACAAAAATATAACAAAGGACCCTCCAGAGTCTACTTCACTCCCCTGCTATCTCCACCAGAGCAGGTGCTGGTATCCAGGGCTGAGAGACCTGAAGCCTGATCACATCACAGGGCTCTTTGCAGACACTCCCCACTACCAGTCTGGAGCCTGGTAGCTCCACTGGACAGCTAGATCCAGAGGAGAAACAACAATCACTGCAGTTCAGCTCTCAGGAAGGCACATCTCTGAGCACCCACATCTAAGTAACACCCTGTGGGAAGAGAGAATCTGAACAACAGCACTTGAGCCCCAGATCTTCCCTCTGACATAGTCTAATCAAATGAGAAGGAACCAGAAAAACAGTTCTAGTAATATGACAAAACAAAGTTCTTTAATACCCCCACAAGATCACACTAGTTTACCAGCAATGGATCTAAACCAAGAAGAAAACTCTGAATTGCCAGAAAAAGAACTCAGAAAGTTGATTATTAAGTGACTCAAGGAGGCACCAAAGGTGAATACAAACTCAAAGGAATTTCAAAAATGTTACAGGATATGAACAGAAAAATCTCCAGAGAAATAGATAGCATAAATAAGAAGCAATCATAATTTCTGGAAATTAAGGACACACTTAGAGAAATGCAAAATACACTGGGAAGTCTCAGCAATAGAATCCAACCAGTAGAAGAAAGAACACCAGAGCTTGAAGACAAGGCTTTTGAATTAATCCAATCAAACAAAGACAAAGAAAATTTTTAAAAAATGAACAAGGCCTCCAAGAAGCTTGGTATTATGTTAAACAACCAAATCTAAGAATAGTTGGTGTTCCCAAGGAAGAAGAGAAATCTAAACGTTTAGAAATCTATTTGAGGGAATAATCAAGGAAAACGTTCCCACCCTTGCTAGAGATCTAGACATCCAAATACGAGAAGCTGAAAGAACACCTGGGAAATTCATCACAAAAAGGTCATTGCCTAGGCACATAGTCATCAGGTTATCTAATGTCAAGATGAAGGAAGGAATCTTAAGAGCTGTGAAGCAAAAGCATCAGGTAACCTATGAAGGAAAACCTGTCAGATTAACAGCAGATTTCTCAGCAGAAACCCTGCAAGCTAGAAGGGATTGGTGTCCTATCCTTATCCTCCTTAAACAAAACAGTTATTGGCCAAGAATTTTGTATCCGGTGAAATTAAGCTTCATAAATGAAGGAAAAATACAGTCTTTCCGTGACAAAAAAATGCTGAGAGAACTTATCACCACCAAGCTAGCACTACAAGAACTGCTAAAAGCAGCTCTAAATTTTGGAAGAAATCCTTGAAATACACCAGAATACAACCTCCTTAAAGCATAAATCTCAGAGGACCTATTAAAAAAAACACAGTTTAAATAAAAGTATTCAGGCAACAAATACCATGATGAATAGAATGGTATCTCACATCTAATACTAGCATTGAATGTAAATGGCCTAAATGTGCTGCTTAAAAGATACAGAATGGCAGAAAGGATAAGAACTCACCAACCGAGTATCTGCTGTCCTCAAGAGACTCATCTAACACATAAGGACTCACATAAACTTAAGGTAAAGAGGTGGAAAAAGATATTTCACGAAAATGGACACCAAAAGCAAACAAGAGTAGCTATTCTTATATCAGACAAAACAAACTTTAAAGCAACAGCACTTAAAAAAGAAAAAGAGGGACATTATATAATGGTAAAAGGACTAGTCCAACAGGGAAACATCACAATTCTAAATATATATGCACCTAACTCCAGAGCTCCCAGATTTATAAAACAATTACTAATAGACCTAAGAAATGAGATAGACAGCAACACAATAATGGTAGGGGACTTCAGTACTCCACTGACAGCACTAGACATATCATCAAGACTGAAGGTCAACAAAGAAACAGTGGACTTAAACTATACCTTAGAACAAATGGACTTAACAGATATTTACAGAACATTCTACCCAACAACTGCAGAATATACATTCTATTCATCAGCACATGAAACATCCTCCAAGATACACCATGTGATAGGCCACAAAACAAGTCTCAATACATTTAAGAAAATTGAAATTATATCAAGTACTCTCTCAGGCCATTGTGAAATAAAATTGGAAATCAGCTCAAAAAGGAAACCTCAAAACCATGCAAATACATGGAAATTAAATAACCTGCTTCTCAATGATTATTGGGTCAACAATGAAATCCAGATGGAAATTTAAAAAATCCTTTTACTGAATTGTTTGATATAGAGACACAACCTGTCAAAACCTCCATGGTACAGCAAAGGTAGTGCTAAAAGGAAAGTTTATAGCACTAAATGCCGATATCAAAAAGTCTGAAAGAGCACAAATAGACAATCTAAGGTCACACCTCAAGGAACTAGAGAAACAAAAACAAACCAAACCCACTGTTATTGACTTAATAAGGAAGTACAAAAATGTATGCTGAGATTGTTAAGATCTATAATAATAATGAATCTTCTATCTGTGAAATAGTGAAGAAAAAAAAGAAAATAGTGCTAGATTTGCTGTCACACCACAAACTGCAAAAGTTGTGGCCACAGTGCTAGATAAGTGCATAGTTTAAAAAAAAAAAAGAAAAAACAAAAAGCATTAAATTTGTGACTGGAAGACATGAACAGAAAATATGTACTACATAGAAACAAAATATGTACTACATAGCACATATAGTACCAAACCCAGTTGCTGTCACTTGGAACATAGAGATCTGGCATCCACTGGAGCTCTTAAAATGTATTCCTTATGGAAAACAGGACTACTTACTGTATTACTAAATTCAGATATTATTAGTGCAGTGGAATATATATGGCAGTGTCCTGTTTCTAAGTTGAGTGGTAGATAAAATAGTACAATTCTTTTTTAAATTATTCATAAATTTATTTTTAATATTTCAGTATAATTTCCCTCAAATACAATAATACAATTGATTAAGCTATCAGAAATATATCATCTATGTAAATACTCATGCTACTACTAAAGACAGAGTGGAAGTGACTCTATTCACAATGGAATAACCATTACTAAATTAATGATAACTGTGTACATTTATAGTTTTACTGTGAAGATTGATCATTTGCTAGTTTTAGTCACTCAACAAATATTTATAAATCTCTTCTATGTGTAGAGCATTATGCTAGAGTACAGTCATTATGTCTTGATTACAGATGCAAGTATTTGAAAATATTGAAGGACCTTCATTTGTGAAATTCAAAAAAGATTCCCTGGTAGACACTAATTACTATAATAAATAGAGATGATTTCAGTGCAAGCAAATGATTCTGGCTAACAATTAGTAATTAACAAATAATATGAATAATACAGACATTTTAAATCTTAAAGAAAAATTCAAATGCAGCAATACTTAAGAAAGGGTTTTTTAATTTACTAATGTAGTAATCAAGTCTAATACTAGAAAAAATTTCCAATATAAAATATCCTTTATATTTAAATAATCAAATACTTTTATATCAGTTGACTAAGTTTAGAGGAATCTTAAATATTAAAAAACATCAATAATGCCTTATGCTTCTTAGTATGTGAATTCATATTTGTATGATGTGTATTATTTTGGAGAGTTGCCTGTAAACAATATATTAATATAATGAACCCAGCTTTTCTTCGTTGAATTCCTTTGTAAAATAATGCAGGTTATCCTGAATAAATATGGTCTCTATTCAAGGCCATATCTCCTGGAATATCAATAGGGTTAAATTATTATGGTTGCAATAAAATAGAATTGCTTTATCTCATCCATTATCAAAAATCTTGAACAAACTTTAAAATCTTCCTTATGTTCTCTTAAGGGAACGTGGTATGTCCACATGTGTCTTTTTTATTTAGTGCGCTCAACAATCCATAAACAAGAGGAAGAAGGAATGAAGAAGGACAGGCATTTCAAAGGAGGAATCCCATACCTAACAACATACAGTATTGAAAATTAGCAAATAAGAATGCAAGGCCTCTCATGAAAATGGTTCCATCTCATTCAACCACTAGACATAATTCGGTCTGTATTCACAAGGCCTACAGTAAGGAAATTCTGCTTAAAAATAAATAGGCTATCAGTTATATTTATATATAGATAACATGTAGACTGAAGGATTATCCGAACAATCCTGCCTACAGTTTCTGGTTTTCCAAATGCAGGTTTTATGTCACATTATTACGATTTGTTTTATTGGATAATTTTCCAATCTTTCATTTCACTTTGCCCATAGAATTAGACTAGGCATTACTTGAATTAGAATGTTTCTAAAAATAGCCAGTTATGTTAATAATTGAAATATTGAAGTAACTATGTATGATGTGTTTGTGATCATTGTATTGTCACCTATATTTGATCAGTATTGTCCAACAGTATTAGTAGTTATTTATTTTATGCTATTAATTTTAGTATCTAAAGAGTAAGTACATTGTATCTGTGAACACTTCAATTATGTAAGAATTTCTAGCCAAGGGAAAGATAATTATTGAGAAAGGAATATGTCATTGAAGGATAAACACATGGTATTTCTGTCTTCTCAGTGATAAAGGATAGTATTTGTTTTGGCTTTTCTAATTGAAATTACATAATCCATAGATAGAAATTCACAGGTAAAGTATTATTGCATTTGCCTTTAAGCCTTTAATGTTACTATTCAATTAAATGCTAGTCACATTAAAGTACAGTCCTATAATGTGTCATAAATGCAAAGAGTCTGTTAGGACATTCACTCACACGTTCATCAAATATATATTGATCGCCTCCCATGTGCAAAGCACTGAGCTATTTTCTGTCTAGATTCTCTATGTAGTTGGGCACTTTATCTGTGTCCCCCTCTGAAATCTATCACTGATAATAAATTAACAAGTATGTCTAACATTACATTTGCCATGGGAACATTAGAGTTACCTAGGGACACTTCTATTGGCAAAAAGATACCTGAGCACACTAAAGTTTTTATGTTTATAAAGATGATTTCTCTACCTAGTAGAAAAATCACAGTGAAACTGAATCTTTTGAATTACAATTGAATTCCTCCAGCCAAAGGAAAGGGGAAGCCTTGAATAGAGCTGGAGGACAATTACTATTATTAGAGATTTAGTCTCTTAACATTTCCAACATAGGGGGCTGGTTTCTACTGATGAGAAAGGGAAAATGTACAGATTTTTAGAGGGTCTCCAATTCATTCAGGCCCTCTGGGAATAGTTTTTAAAATTACTTCTTTTATTCAGTGAGCAGTACTGTAACAGTACTAAAAAGTGATCATTTTATGATCTCTCACTTTGAAGCAGATTGTCTTTCTCTCCTTCTCACATAGGCAGTGCTGCATCCATATCTCTAAATTTTATAGCCAGGAGTAGAATAACTACATCTCTTGGTTTCTAGGGCTTTGCTATCCAGTTTAGACTCAGCAGAAAGAAAAGATGGACTGAACCAGTGTGACTCCAGTCAACCCCTCTCTCCCTGGAATACTATTTTCTGTCCCTGAAGTCAGTATAAACATGCAGATTAGAAGTGAGGTCTCTGAAGGAGAACATCCAGATACATAAATTGAGTACCTACTATGTTCTAGGGCTCCTTCTAGGCACTTCTTCAACACATTGAACACAAGTTGTTTTCGATGACTTGTTGTGATCATTATAAACTTAAGCTTCCAAAGGTCATTGACACTGGGAACTCTCAGGACCTGGAGAGGAAATTTTCTCCCTAGCCCCCAACCTTTAGCAAGGACTTTATGTATCTTTGTCTAAGAGGACATTTTTCTTCCTTCTTTTTTCAAAGATACATAGTAGGCATTTAAGATTGTTGGATAAGTTACTGAATAAATAAATTGCTCTTGTAGTTAAATTACTTTAACTTGTACTTTACAGAAGTTTCTACTATCTCTGTAAATTTGAAGGTGTTAAGAAATAAATAAAATTGAGTGTGTAGCTTGTCACGGTGGCTCATGCCTGCAATCCCAGAACTTTGGTAGGCCGAGGTGGGCGGATTGCTTGAGATCAGGAGTTTGAGACGAGCCTGGGCAACAAGGTCTCTCTACTAAAAAATACAAAAATTAGCTGGATATGGTGGTGTGCACTGTAGTCCCAGCTACTCGGGAGGCTGAGGCATGAGAATCTCTTGTATGCGGGTGGCAGAGGTTTCAGTGAACCCATATAGTGCCTGGGCTCCAGCCTGGGCAACAGAGCAGGACTCTATTCTTTGTCTCCAAAAAAAAAAAAAAAAACCAAAAGAAAACTCAGTCTGTTGGGAGTGGAGTTGATAAAAATACTTTGGAGACTATGGGTTATCTTTGAAAGATTGTCTTTACTGCTGCTCTGTAATAGTAACAAAGGAACACTATACTTCAGTTTAATGATCCAGAAGAAAGAACTGTCATTGTGTATTATTAGAAGATAATGTAATAAAATAAATTTCATCAGTGTCTTCTAGATTCAATGATTATTCAATGATTTTTGTACCTGAACATGTCAAAGTATTTGGCTGCAACTTAGCGGAGTTGATTAGTAGCCTTTAAGAAGCTATCAAAATGAAAGCAGTTAAATGAATCAGTGATAAAGGTCCTCGACCCTGATATAGCCATTGTCTAATCTCATAATTTGAGCATTCAGGGACATATCGGGGGAATCCAGTTGTTACAGAAGAAACCGAAACATAATTGAAAGTGACAAATGATCAACTGGAGATTGGGAAAACATGAAATAGAAAACCATTTGCTTCGGGAGCTGCATAAAATATAAGATACAGTGTTCTTGATTTTAAATCAAACTTTAAACTCACTGGTAGAAAAGGTACATGAAAATTATGAGAATTCAAAAATTTACTTATAATGCACTTACCAATTATTATTTCTTCCATTTTGTCATGGTTATCCTTGTATTATCTGAAAGGAGTTGTTAAGAAACAATTATGGGACCAAGAATTTAACACTTTATGAAACTTTATAATGAAAGAGTAGACTACAAAGTATTCCTTCTATCTGTCTTTGTAAACCACACAAAATGGTAATAGAACAGTATCATCTTTAGGATCAAAGACCCAAATAGGCGTTGGTGTGTCATTTAATTGTGTATGTTTTAAGTCAAATTTTAAAACTAATGTAGGCATCATCTCTCAAAATCTTTGCTTCTGTATTTAATCCCATTGTTTTGAAAAAATGTATATCTTTTACAAATCATACTCTGTTTACTGGTGGCTCAAAACTTTTAGCCTACATACTACTTGAAAAGAGAATCATTTGGTCTGCAGTTTTTTGCTCATCTGTGTGTAATTTAAAACTGAAACATGTTAATTTTCTTAGCTTTCCTTAGTGAAATGTTATATGCAAATGATGTGTAATTATCTTGTAACCATTCATACAGTTACATTTTATTTGCCCTTAATTTTTAATACATTAGTAATAAATGTACACTGTGAAAAAAATAAAGTTATAAACTTTATCTGTAAACCTTCCACCCGTTGATAACCTCAGGTAATACTTTTAGTTTATATACTTTCAGTCATTATATTATTGTTATTATAAGTAAACCTGTCTCATCTGTCTCTATCTTCTTAAAATTGTATATTTATATCTATAGCTAAATCTACCTTTATCTAGAATAGAGGATTATACTCTATATATTATTTTAACTTGATTTTAAATTCAAACTGTATGATGAATATCTTTCTCTATTTATATTGATAAATGTTAGCCTTATTTTTTTTTTTAAGAATTAGGACATCTTAAACCACTCTTGCTTTTGGGCATTTAAGTTTTCCTTTTCTTCAGTATTATCAACACCCCATTATTAAAACAGAAAATCTTTATCAAGCGGCTTTAAAAACGTGTTGTCCTAAATTCTCAGTGGAATTTCTGGGTCCCATGGAATGTATACATATGTTGCTCCTCCTAAAAGGAATGGATAAACTCCTCTTCTATAAGCAGTGTTCTGAAGTGGCCCTTTCTACAAATTCTTGTCATCCTGGTATCATCATAATCTAAAAAATATTAATTTGAGAATCAAAAAATAACAGCTATGCTTGTTTTCTCAAGGAAAACCGAACAGGTTACCCATATACCTGCAGGGTTTTTATTCTCCACAAAAGAAAGGCCAGCCATTTTCAATAACAAGTAGCTTGGTAGGACCGGAACCATTCCAATGGGTCAGTGGTAAAATTTGTGTTTGGCTTCAAACACTAAGGCAGCCATGATGGTGTCTTTGGAACATTGACACACATTTAGTCCAGTCTTATTTACAATTACGCTTTTTGATAATGGCTTTTGGACTGATGTTAAGTATAAAATCTGAAGTCGTATTTCTTAAAGATTATAATCAAAAAGCAAAAATGTCCTCCTAGAAATAGCAAAGGAATACTTTTGCTGGATTTGCTTCACTAACTCATGTAGGCAATATCCCAAACTCAAACAGCCAGCAATTGTTTTGTAAAAGACAAACTGCATCTGAAATCAGTATGACAGGACCACAGTTTCCATCTCATCACTTCTACCAACTTATATTTAAGAAAGCACAACTTGAATATTAAAAGCCACCATAGAGTAAACAAATTATTCAATGAGAATGCTTTGAAGTCAAGAGAAAAATAGGCTCAGGGCATTTTGTTACAACAAAATTTTGCCTTTGGCAAAAGTTTTACAATGGAATACGGTTTTTAAAATATTGGGAATCAGGTTAGTTGTATGGCTAATTGAACTGGGGAAGACAGCTTAATGAGTTTATTTCTCTCCTTCAAATCCAAGAAGTCAGAAGGCAAATTTTCATCTATTCTTTCATTTATCCAATTAGAACGTATCTTCCCCATACATAGGGCTACTAGAAGAAGTAATAGTTATGTCTGATGGCTTCTAGGAAGTATTGTCGATAGATAAGACCTCTTCTGTAGTTGTAGATACAGATGATCAAATTAACCAGAAACAAATTTTGGTCATAAATTTCTTCTTGTTCCACTCTGTAGGCTACCTCCTCCAAAGCAGAACATAGACCAGTGCATTTATAATCACAGAATCACCTTTTAATGATTATAGACTATATATAGCATAGTGATAGTCACATACTGCTGGTGCTAGTCAAACTTGAGATCAACAATTCTGTTGGGTTTTTACCCTTCTCTTCCTTCTTTTTCCTACTCCTCCATCTTCTGACTTTCAGATTTGAGTGTGTAATAACTTCCAGGCTTTGTTTTGGGCATTATTTATATATTACCACTTATCCAAAGATTATTTTGAGTCAGATATAAGTAAGACATTCCATTAAGTTATCTTCGTTTTGGAGATGATGAAACTGATATTCATAGAAGTAAAGAGGACTCTAGGACTAACTGTCCATTGTCATTATTCATGTTACTTAACCTCTTTAATCCTCTGTTGTGAATCCAATAACAAAGTAGTAGGCAAGTTTGCTGAGGGCCAACTGTGTGACAAGCACTTTGATAATTGATTGGTCTTTACAGCAACCTTATGAGAGGAGTATTATTACTGTCATGTTATGAGTGAGAAAAATAAGATTTAAAGAGGTACAGGCAATTACACAAGAACACAGGGCTAGCAAATCAAGAAACAGAAATTAGATGTGAGATATTGTATCACCTAGGCCTAAAGGATTCAATGAAACAACCCATTTTAAATGCTTAATATAATAACCAGAGTATACACTCATCAAATGAGAGTATACTCATCATATGAGAGTATGCATTTGATGTTACTTTTCACAGTGGCCTTTTTGTAGTTAGTAAACAGCAGCACCAATAATAGAACTAAGCTGTCTGACTCCCAGCCTGTACCTAAATCTCTAACTTTTGATTTTATGAAATAAATTTGATTTGCATATGGGTATTGCTGGTGAGGGAAATGTAAAGAGGTCAATTTCCCCACTTTAAATTTTATTGGCTAGAGACCCATAGCTGACAATATTTTAATGGTTGCCACATATTCTTCTTTTATAAAGTGAGTTTCATTTTATATTTGTAAGTGGCTTTTATTGCAAATCATCACATAACAGTCAATTCTGAAGACTTTACATAAATGTCCCCTTGTTTGTGAATTGTCCCCATTCTGTCTCCTTTCTAAATTCCCTCAAGAACAACTTTCTTTGGACAGTAATATCATTATTAATTGTGAATTGTCAGTTAACAGCTTAACAATTGTCTATCATGGTCCTAATGCGTGGATGACACAAAGAATATAAAGTCAATAACTTGTGTTTCCTGAAAGACACATATTCGAAAGACAATCATTTCACTAGACTGACAGGAATAAGATTGCGATATTAATAGAGTACTCGGGCCGGGCGCGGTGGCTCACTTTGGGAGGCCGAGACGGGCGGATCACGAGGTCAGGAGATCCAGACCATCCTGGCTAACATGGTGAAACCCCGTCTCTACTAAAAAATACAAAAAACTAGCCGGGCGAGGTGGTGGACACCTGTAGCCCCAGCTACTCGGGAGGCTGAGGCAGGAGAATGGGGTAAACCCGGGAGGCGGAGCTTGCAGTGAGCTGAGATCCGGCCACTGCACTCCAGCACTCCAGCCCGGGCGACAGAGCGAGACTCCATCTCAAAAAAAAAAAAAAAAAAAAAAAAAAAAGAGTACTCGGAGAGATGAGAAGAAGGACAACTACCTTAGCCTAAAGTGTTGCAAATGGCTGTGGGAAGAATCTTTATCACTCCAAAAACAATATTACAGTGATATTTTAATTGACCATAGAGTTTAACTTGATCATTGTAAAATGGCCAAAATGGTGAATTATTTTTTGCCAATTATTAAAATGTAGCACTACCTGATGTAAATAAACATTGTGACCTAATGTTTACATTCGTATTATTTTTCTCCTTTTTGTCTTTTTCTCTCTCCCCAGCTAAGTGGAAAAAACTCATTTTGTTTTCATGCTAAAATTTTGGAATGCCATTAAACAGCAACACACTAGACAACTAAATTCTTATTTTTTATCTTCTCCCTTTAAGATTGTTCAAGGTTTATATCATGTATAACTCCCCAATGCAATCCCTCCCCCCTCCCCATGATAGGCCCCAGTGTGTGATGTTCCCCTTCCCGAGTCCAAGTGATCTCATTGTTCAGTTCCCACCTATGAGTGAGAACATGCGGTGTTTGGTTTTCTGTTCTTGTGATAGTTTGCTAAGAATGATGGTTTCCAGCTGCATCCATGTCCCTACAAAGGACGCAATCTATGATATAAATGATGAATTGATGGGTGCTGACGAGTTGATGGGTGCAGCACACCAACATGGCACAAGTATACATATGTAACAAACCTGCACGTTATGCACATGTACCCTAGAACTTAAAGTATAATAAAAAAAAAAAAAAAAAGATTGTTCAAGGAAGAAATTGAACTAGCAGGGAAAAGTAAATACAGGCAAAAAAAAAAAAAAAAAAAAAAAAA
>NW_016804690.1:8589589-8592176 GCF_001698545.2 Rhinopithecus bieti
TTAATAAAAGTCTTTATAAAAACCTAGTTAGATCTTATTTATGATTATAAATGTAAAACTCCTAAATTTTTTTTTTACTTGGCATTATTTACTATTAATGATGTTGGGTTTATTAAAAAATGCAAGCACAGACTCCAATTAACATACTAACCTATTATATAATTTATCAATTCAATAGGTCAAACAATTAAGTCAGAACATTTAATAAAACTGACTATATATATATTTTTTACATAAAATCCATATTGGTTGTTTTGAAGTAGCAATTTCTTCTTTAAAATGATAAAAATTGTGTATGCAAAATCAATAGTCAATACTATAAAAGCTATAACATTATAGATATTTTCATTAAAATGAGTAAAAAGATGATTATGCCTATCACACTACTATACTATGTAAATTAACTATTATGCTGAAAATTCTGGCTAATAAAGTAGGGGAAGGAAGTAAATATAAATGTATATTTAAAATTATGAACTAAGTCTTCACTATTTTACAGGCAAAGGAAAATTCTAATATCTGATAAAATCTTTAAAGTCAATTAAAAAAGAGTATACTAAAGAAAATGAACAATTTTCTCAAAAGGACTATATCTAACTAAGAACTAGGTGGAGATTGCTTGGCATTACTAGTATCCAAAGACATACATACTAAAACAGTAATTGACATATTATCTAAAATCAAAATAGTGAAAATGTAATAATTATGGGCAGAACACAAGAAAATGGACATTCTCAGATATTGCTGGTGTGAGTATGAGTTTAAGTTTTCTAGAAGGAATTTGACCATATTTAACAAAATGTTTAAAATGTCTATATGCTTTGATAATGTAATTTCATCTCATAATTTTCTTAAGGTAATACTTAGATATATATCCACTCCCCATCCCCAAAAGAAAATGGAAAAAAAACTAAATGCGTAATGATTGCAGAATGGTTGAATGTTACCTTAGAAATATAAGAAATAATGCAGCAAAATACATGATGTTTAATAATACAAAAGTATGTAGTAATACAAAATATATGATGTTTAATAACACAATACCCACATATATTCATAATTTTGTAAAGAAAAAATATATGCATATACAAATTTGAAAGAAATTGACCCGTATTGACATTTTGACTTACCATTTGCTAGTCAAATTACAGTGCTTTTAATTTTCTACTTCCTGCCTTTATTTTATAAAGAATACTTTTTTCGTGTCTATAGCTATACTAAACTCAGTTCAGTGGAACTGTTATTTAAATGTATGGAAAAAATTGTGCTTTGTCCATAAATTGTATTTATATTAGAAAGTTGAAATAATTATAAAACATATATCCAGGTTTTTTTATTTGTTTCAGTACGTGACAGATCTATTATGTAATTTGAGTAAATTTTTTTCTTACAGTTATACAGGCAGTTCTCTCCTTACACAATTCTGATATGCATGAATATCAGTTACCATAGTTTAGTTAAATGTTACCAGTCCTCCAACAATGTAGCTCAAGTGTCAGGTAACATTGAATATTACTGTGAGTAATTACATAAACAAACATTGCTGCTGGCTCTGCAGTCCACAAATTACCACATAAAATAAGAGATGCACATTGTGGTCAGTGACCAATCATGTTTATTTTTTTCAAAATCTGTTGGTGATTGCGCACTACACATTTATTATTCAGTTTATTCATAGACAGAGAAGCGTGTGGTCGTGTTGCCTCCTTGTGAGTGATAAACCCGAGTGACACTTTACAAACACAGATATTCAAAAAAGAAGAGGAATTGGACAGCAAAGAGGAAAGCACTGCAAACAAAGAAAATACTTGAAGTAAAATTCAAATTGGACCTAAGTGGAGTCATAGAAGAAATACTCACTACTGAGGTTTGAGGGATTCTGAATATGTAACCAGAGCTTCTTAGTAAAGGTGAACTTAACGTAAGTGAGGAAAGTGCTTGCCACGAATAGGATGAAGATGTCCTGGAGGAAGTGAAACCCCAAACACTTCACGTTAGAGGAATTCTACAGGTACTTCACAACACTAAAAGTATAAAAGTTAAAATGTTGGAAGCTGATTCAAACTTAGAAAGGAGCGTGGCAATTCACCAAGGCATAGAAAAGATGTGGCTGGGCGCAGTGGCTCATGCCTGTAATCCCAACACTTTGGGAGGCCGAGGCGGGTGGATCACGAGGTCAGGAAATCGAGACCATCCTGGCTAACACGGTGAAACCCCGTCTCTACTAAAAATACAAAAAATTAGCCAGGCAGGCGTGGTGGTGGGCCCCTGTAGCTGGGACTATGAGGCAGGAGAATGGCGTGAACCCGGGAGGCGAAGCTTGCAGTGAGCCGAGATCGCGCCACTGCACTCCAGCCTGGGGGACGCAGTGAGACTCCCTCTCTGAAAATAAATAAATAAATAAATAAATAAATAAATAAATAAATAAATAAATAAAAATTTAAAAAAATTTAAAAAAAGATGCTTGTGTTCAGTGTGGTAAGTTGTAGGTAAGATGAAGGCAAGCACTGTTCAAAGTTCTTTTAGTGAGTATTTTACAAAGGAGTAAAACAACTTCTCTGGGTTTTTAAAGTTTTAAATTACAGAG
>NW_016804690.1:8594088-8607917 GCF_001698545.2 Rhinopithecus bieti
AAAATTTAAAAAAATTTAAAAAAAGATGCTTGTGTTCAGTGTGGTAAGTTGTAGGTAAGATGAAGGCAAGCACTGTTCAAAGTTCTTTTAGTGAGTATTTTACAAAGGAGTAAAACAACTTCTCTGGGTTTTTAAAGTTTTAAATTACAGAGTACTAAATAAATGGTTTTTTTTTACTGGTTTATTTACTTACATTTATAACCGACAGTGGGGAGTTTTTAACATGTTGAAGTTTTACAAAGTCTTAGAACTATCATAACCTTTCCTGTTGATTGTTAAGATCACTTTGCATGTTTGTAACACAAAGGATAAACACTTGAGGGGATAGATACCCCATTTTCCAAGATGTGATGATTACGCATTGTATGTCTTTTTCAAAACATCCCATATAGCCCATAAATACATACACCTACTATGTACCCACAAAATTAAAATTAAGAAAAAAAGATCATTTTGCATGGTTCAAGCTTGCATGATCGCTTTTACAATTCTACCCTACCATGCCCAGAAATATGCTATTTCTGACTTTCAAAATATTTTTCAAACAAAATAATTGCTGACTTTTAACTCACTGATATGTGCTTTACATCTGGTGAAAGGCCTAGCCTATCAATAAAATGAAAGGAAATCTTAGCTTTAAATTTCTTTACTATTCTGATACTTTTTGTTCTAGTGTGATCGCTGCTTGCCTCTTTATAATGACAAGCCTTTCCGCCAAGGTGATCAAGTTCACGCTTTCAATTGTAAACGTTGTCAGTGCAACAGCCATTCCAAAAGCTGCTATTACAACATCTCTGTAGACCCATTTCCTTTTGAGCACTTCAGAGGGGGAGGAGGAGTTTGTAATGACTGTGAGCATAACACTACAGGTAAGTAGTAAATACATTCCTGAGTTGGTCTTGGAGGACTATGTGCTTCTATCTACAATGGATATTATTTTAAATTATGTTATTGCTATCTTATTTAAGAATGTACTTTCATACTGTTAAGTTTGAAAACCAAAGCTGGTTCACCAAATCTTTCTATTTCCAAATCACTAGGTAGTTTTCAGAAATAACACTCTAGTCTTAAACTATATCTTCTCAGGAAAAGTATTTTGTTGTTGCTGTTATTTTGTTTTGTTTTTTAAAGAGTTCACACCATTTGACTAAACCACAACCATATTTAGAATAACCCAGGAATGCTTAGTTTGAACAAATATCCTTAAAATAAATATCCTTTTGTCCCCTTTATTGTCCTTTATATCTGGATTCTCGTGTGGAGATTACATTCATTCAGATTTGGCATGGACACTGGTAATCTGAGAATACTCTTTTTGAAAACACTGATTAAATAGAGATCATGATAATCAAAGTCCTGTTCTAAAACTACAAAGCATTTGACTAGTCATTGAAAAATACCATCCTTTTTTTGAAAGGCAAGAAATGGCCAACATCTGAATTTGTAAAATGTAATAGCATATATCTGATGGGTTTCAAAGTGGTACTCCTAAGCATGAATCCATTTATTAGCTGATCATTGATAACTTAAATATTACAGGATCTTGGGTAGGTGCTGGGGACATGAAGATGAATAAGACAATGAATTGTCTGTCTTTGGGTTATTTTACAGTGGGAAAGAGAGACTATTGAAAGGAATTATTACAAAGTTATCTGATGATTGCTAAGATAGGGCAAGTACAGTTGGAGTCAACCAGTTGAAGGATTAGGATGGTGAAGTAAGGCTTACAATTAGGGAAACATTTTGTGCAGTGGCCTAGAGGAGAGAGAAATGTGACGCCTTTGAAAAACTGAAAGATGGGCAAATGGCTGGTGGTTAAGAAGAGATACTACGAAGAAAAGCAGGGCAAGATCCTAGAGAACTCTGGAGCCATGATAAAGCATTTGGCTTTTATCTAAGGTCAAGAAGACACTTAAGGGTTTTATATGGGAAAGGGGCATAATCAGTTACTTGTGTTTAAAAGATACACCAAGTTATAAAGTGAAAAATGGATTACAGAGGGTTAGAGTGGTTGGTGAAAACCAGTTAGTGAGGTGCTGCAATAGTCCGGGTGAGAAATAATGTCAGAATACATTTTGTTGGTGTGGATAGAGAGAAATAGATCCAAAAGATATTTAGGATAAAAAAGTGAGTGTTTTGTGAGGAGAGTGTAGGCAAGGGCAGGAAGGAGAGCCAAGACTGATACCTAGCATTACATTCTAGCTTGAGCAGTAGGCTCAACGTTGGTGCCAGCCATTGAGATAGAAAATACAGGAGGATTGAGATGAGGGAGAAGATGGCAAGTTCTGTTGTGGATAGGTTCACTCTGTTTCCAAGAGACATGGGAGAAACTCCTGGGGGCAGCTGGAAACACAGTTCTGAAGCACTTTTCTTCAAGGAAATCCTCTCATGATGCTTTAGAGAAGATCAGAATCATTTATACATGTTAGTAACAACTATGCTTATCATGGTTTATAAATGTGTATTACTCCTGGTATTAGTTAGTTAAGATTCCTCTTACCTCCTAGACTGTAAGAGAGCTTTGTGAAAGAGATGCAATTGGTATTGTGTATTTAGTTCACTACTATGTTGCACAGCACTTAGCACAGTATTTGGTACATGGTAATCACACAATAAATATTCATTAATTGATTAAAGATAATTTCTAAATTGGAGATATAGATTTGGGAGTCAACAGCATATGTAAATGGAAATAGTCTAGAAATATTATAAATCAGTTTAATTTTTAATTAGCCCAATAGTCAATATCTATCAGAATATGAGTTTTCACTAGATTATTTCTGTAGTCTTCTAATATTGGGCCAATTTCAACTTTTTTTGAGCAAATTACATCATGTTTAAAGGGGAAATTGATAGTCTTAAGTTTTATTTCAGCTTATTTCAATTATCTTATATACTACTCATGTTAACTTTAGAAACTCCTTGTAGTTTAGGTTTTTTTATTACATAATATAGCAAGGGAAATTTGCAATTATAAATTATAAACTATAGGAATTACCTGATGTATCTGCTAGGTTATTCTAGTATTTAATATGAAAAGTACTTGGTATATCTAAATATAATGAATTTCTTTTTCAATCTTTGAAATGAAAATAATGGCCACTAACTTAATCATTTGTTTTAATTGTGTTAACTACAGAATAATAAATTATATTAAGAGAAGTCTCCCATTTTACATGATTGAGTTCCAGAAAAATATTTCCAATACTACATACCTACTTGTTTCTTATTATATAAGTATCATCTACCACATATGTAGAAATTTCTCATACTGTATTGAATTTAGATAAAGTGCCTGGTCCTAGACATAAAGTTTTAAGTTTAGGAGCAAACTCTTTCCAAATGTATGGGCCCCTATAAAGCACAGCTTTTTAGAAGTGTGGTATTATATAACAGATGGGAGTTTAATGAAGTAAAGCACAGTTTGTAACAGGTTCATTGTTTCATATGCTCTGGATCACTAAATTGGCAGGTAGAGATGAAAGGTGCATTAAAATGGACGTCCCAAAAATTATAGAATTCCCTCAGAGGAATATAGTCTTTAATTTTGAATTATGCAGCTGATTTTAATGAATTAGAAGTCATAATGCATAACCTTTCCTTGATGCAGGAAGGAACTGTGAGCTGTGCAAGGATTACTTTTTCCGGCAAGTTGGTGCAGATCCTTCAGCCATAGATGTTTGCAAACCCTGTGACTGTGATAAAGTTGGTGCTAGAAATGGTAGCATTCTTTGCGATCAGGTGAGTTTTTCTGAGTGTTTAAGGTAAAGGATTACTCTGTCTGCCAGAAACTTATTTGGGTGTTATTTCACTGGTAGAATTGAAGACTGCATTTACCAGGAAATCCTCTATGTGCATTTGCATTTCAAAGAGATGGTTGTTCCTGTGCAACTTTTAGTATGGACATGAAATATAGCACTAGTTTGGTGGTCCTTTGCATATAAAAAGGCTTATTTTAGTTTTAATTTTACAAATGTCAAAACATCGAAGGGTAGAGGTTCCAAGTGAATTGGGGTATATGTCTTAGAATTATTGGTGAATTAATATTAATACACAATATAAATAAACAAGAATAGTTTCTCCAAAAATTCCATAGAAGATCGTATAGCAAAAGTCACTTACACTTAGAGTCAAATGGAAATTATGATAGCCTCGCTTCTAAATTTCTTAGTCTAACTTTCCCTCTTAAAAGTACAATGGATTTTTTATAATTTTAAAACATTTTATTACTTACATCACAAATATTGATGTCTAGCCTACATGCACACAGATTCTAACTTACCTCGGTTCATGAATCCTACCTCAAGCAGAAAAACAAGCTTCTTATTTAAGTTGCAATTTTTACCTGTTCTGATAATACTAACAAGTTAAAACTGTGAAAATTGGTAAAGGAGAAATTTACTTTGAAGAATCAATTCCATGACTGTATTAATTTTTAACAATTATATATTCTGTTATAAATAAATAAGGCTAGGAGCATAAACCATAATCCAGTTGTAGAACATTTGTTAAAAGGTTATATTGTGAACAAAATACATACAAGACAAAATATCTTTCTCATATAATTTTGAGAATTCCTTAAAAATTGCTTTCGCAAATAAAAGACAAATACAAACCAAGACAAAATATGGATTCAAAGACCTTCAGAGTAACCATCATGTGTTAATAAGGGGGCATTATATGCTTCATTAGAAAGCTGAAGAGTAGACAAATTATTAATAAAGACAATTTCTCCTATTTTTATTTTATAATATTGAGGGACTATTTTCTCAGAAAGTCATACTACAATTTTACATATATTAATTAGTAAACTCTGACTATATCTTTAAATCATATCTCATTTTTACACATCTACCCTGAGTTTTCAGCATGGCTATCTTTTATCATTCAAATATTGATATATTATATTTTGAGATATCTTTGCTGACCACCCAATTACAAAACATTCTCAAGTCTTTTATATCATCCCATGTTATTCTCATTACAGGCTTTGTAAAATTAATTTATTTGTTTACTTTTTTCTCTCTGTCCAACATAAACAGAACAGTTTTGGTCATATAAAAAGCCCCCAATACGTATTTGTCACATAAATGTTGAATGAATAAAGAGAGACTATCTAAGCACTGATCTTATAGTTAGATTGCCATTTAAGATGGTCATTACAATAATCTGAGCATTATGTAAATTTTCACTTGCAGAACAGTTTTTCTCCCTGAAAATCTAAGGTCAAGAGCTTTGTTATATAGTATAGGAAGACTGTAAACTATAGTTTTACCTCCCAGAATCTCAGTTACATGTCTAACCTATTTGAGTTACAGTGCATCAGATTTGTCTTTCCATTTCACCATTCAGATCTACAAGAAATTGAAACCTGATTTTTCTGAATTCAAACTTCTATTTCAAGTCCATTTTATAGGGTACAACTTTGGGTAGTTCTGTGCTTGTAAATAATTAACAACTGACTAAGAAAAAAAAGCCCACCACAATCAATTTCAATCTACCAGTGAGATGTCACTGAACATGGAATTCAGAAGAGATGTACTTAATCTGCTCTTAATGAACCAGTGCACAGTACTTCAGCATACCACTGACTCTAGATTTCTTTCTTTAACGTCTTATAAAGTAGATCAAATTATTGGATGGAATTTTGAAAGATTGTATCATTTATAAGCAGGATATTAGCTGTAGATAGTGTTATTTTTTAAGTTGGAGAAGTTTTCTCTATTCCTAGTTTTCTGAGAGTGATTTTTATGAAAGGCGTTGAATTTTGTCAGCTGCTATTTCTGCATCAATTGTTATGCTCATGTGATCATTTTTTCTTTAGTTTGTTAATAAAGTGGAATACATTGCTTGATTTTCAAATGTTGAACCAGCATTACATCCCTGGAACCTAACCACCTTTGTGTGTATCTTTATGTGTAATTCTTTTCGTACACTGTTAAATTCTATTTGTTAAAATTTTGCTAAGGATTTTACATCTGTATTCACAAGAAATATTGCTCTATGGTTTTGTTTTTATATATTGTGTTTGTTTCATTTTGTTATCAGGATAATACTCTCATAAAATGAATTACAAAATCTTCCTTCCTGTTGTTTTCCTATAAGAAATGCAGAACTGGTGTTAATTACTCTTTAAAGTTTTACTAGAATACTCCATGTATTAGTCCATTTTTACACTGCTGTGAAGAAATACCTGAGACAGAGTAAGTTCTAAAGAAAAATAAATTTTTATTTATTTATTTAGAGACAGAATCTCGCTCTGTCACCCAGGCTGGAGTGCTGTGTCATGATCTTGGCTCACTGGAACCTCCACCTCTGGGGTTCAAGCTATTCTTCTGCCTCAGGCTCCTGAGTAGCTGTAATTGCAGATGCTCACCACCCACACCTGGCTAATTTTTTTTTTTTTTTTTTTTTTTTGTATTTTTAGTAGAAATGGAGTTTCACCATGTTGGCCAGACTGGTCTCAAACTCCCACCCACCTCGGCTTCCCAAAGTGCTAGGATTACAGGCATGAGCCACCACACCTGGCCAGAAAAATAGGTTTAATAGACTTACAATTCCACATGGCTTGGAAGGCCTCACAATCATGGCAGAAAGCATAGGAAGAGCAAAGGTATGTCTCACATGGCAGCACACAAGAGAGAAGTGCCGAGCAAGGAACAGGCAAAGCCCCTTTTGAAACCATCAGATTTCATGAGAACTAACTCACTAGCATGAGAACAGGATGGGGGAAACTGCTCCCATGATTCAATTATCTCCACCTGGTCCCTACCGCAACACATGGGGATTACGGGAACTACAATTCAAGATGAGATTTGGGTTGGGACACAGCCAAACCCACCTTGGCCCCTCCCAAATCTCACATCCTCACCATTCAAAACAAAATCATGCCCTTCCAACAGTCCCCCAAAGTGTTAACGCATTCTGGCATTAACTCAAAAGTTCAAGTTCAAAGTCTCATTTGACACAAGCCACGTCCCTTCTGCCTACTGGCCTCTAAAATCAAAAGCAAGTTAGTTATTTCCTAGATACAATAGGGGTACAGGCATTGGGTAAATACACACATTGCAAATGGGAGAAATTGGCCAAAACAAAGGGCCTACAGGCCCCATGCAAGTCTGAAACCCAATGGGGCAGTCATTAAACCTCAGAGTTACCAAATGATCTCCTTTGACTCCATGTCTTACATCCAGGGCACGCTGATGCAAGAGGTGGCTCCATGGCCTTGGGCAGTTCAGCCTCTGTGGCTTTGCTGGGTACAGCCTTCCTCCTGGCTGCTTTCACAGGCTGGCATTGAGTGTCTGTGGCTTTTCCAGGCACACAGTGCAAGGGATCAGTGAATCTACCACTCTGAGATCTGAAGGATGGTGGCCCCCTTCTCACAGCTTCACTAGGCAGTATCCCAGTGGGGACTCTGGGTGGCGTATCTGACCCCACATTTCCCTTCCACATTACCTTAGCAGAGGTACTTCATAAGGGCTCTGCCCCTGCAGCACATCCTCTGCCTGGACATCCAGTGTTTCCATACATCCTCTGAAATCTAGGTGAAGGTTCCCAAACCTCAATTCTTGTCTTCTGCGCACCTGCAGGCTCAACATCATGTGGAAGCTGCCAAGGCTTGGAGCTGCCATTCTCTGAAGCAATGGTCTGAGCTGTATGTTGACCCCTTTTAGCCACGGCTGGAGGAGTGGAGACATGGCACAAAGTCCTTAGACTGCACACAGCAGGGGGGCCCCTGGGCCAATGAAACCATTTTTTCCTCCTAGGTCTCCAGGCCTGTGATGGGAGGGGCTGATGAGACATGCCCTGGAGACACTTTCTCCATTGTCTTGGTGATTAACATTTGACTTCTTGTTACTTATGCAAATTTCTGCAGCCAACTTGAATTTCTCTCCAGAAAATGTGTTTTTCTTTTCTACTGCATTGTCAGGCTGCAAATTTTTCAAACTTTTAAGCTCCACTTCCTCTTTAACACTTACTGCTTAGACATTTCTTCCACTAGATACCCTAAATCATCTCTTTCAAGTTCAAAGCTCTGCAGATCTCTAGGGGAGGGGCAAAATGCTGCCAGCCTCTTTGCATAGCAAGAGGGACCTTTACTCCAGTTCCACACAAGTTCCTTATCTCCAGCTGGGACCAGCTCAGCCTGGCCTTTATTGTCCATATTGCTATCAGCATTTTGGTCAAAGCCATTCAACAAGTCTCTAGGACGTTCCAAACTTTCCCACATCTTTCTGTCTTCTGAGCCCTCCAATCTCTTTCAAACTTTCCCATATTTCACTACCTTCTTCTGAGCCCTCCGAACTGTTCCAGACTCTGCCTGTTACCCAGTCCCAAAGTTGCTTCTACTTTTTTGGGTGTCTTTACAGCAGTGCCCCACTACCCGATACTGATTTACTGTATTAATCCATTCTAACCCTGCTATAAGGACAAACCTGAGACTGGGTAATTTATAAAGGAAGGAGGTTTAATTGACATATAGTTCCTCAGGGCTGGGGAGGCCTCAGTAAACTTACGATCAAGGCAGAAAGGGAAACAAACACATCATTCTTCACATGGTGGCAGCAAGGAGAAGTGCCAAGTGAGGGTGGGGGAAAGTTCCTTATAAAACCATCAGATCATGTGAGAATTCACTATCAGAAGAACAGGATGGGAGAAACCGCCCAAATGATTCAATTATCTCCACCTGGTCCCTCCCACGACATATGGGGATTATGGGAACTACAATTCAATATGAGATTTGAGTGGAGACACAGTGGACACATATTGCTCCAGTAAAACTATCTCAGATTTCTTTGGAAACAGAAATAATTTGTTATTAATTCAAAATAAAATACTACATATATAGGTACATATATGTGTGTGTGTGTGTGTATACATATATATATAGAGAGAGAGAGAGAAAGAGAGAGAGATACAAGGAAATGAGAGTCACATTGACATCATTAGGAATTTAATGTTACTAGAAGGCAGTTCAGAATTACCTTAAAATTCCAAAAGAAGACATTTTGAAGAAAAACTAGTTACTCAGTTCTGTCCAAGCTATGGCACCAACATGAGGTTAAGATTCTTTTTGTACTGATAGATGGTCAAAATATTACCATTCATAACTCCCTATTAAAATATTTAGTATGCAAAGTGAAAAAGGAATGTAAGACTGGGGACAACATTAAACAAAGGAAATGACAAATAGTTATGATCCAAAGAAATAAATACATAAGTCAAAATATATTTTCAAAGTATCCATTGGTCTTTATGGTCTTCAAGGATAGTTTCCTTACATAGGTGTTTAATAATTCAATTTTATTTAAGATCAAATCACAATTTTGTGTTTTGTACTGAATAATTTTCATGTGAACATAATATAGTGAGTTTATATTAAGTATAAGGTTCAATCCATAGTCAAAGGATATATGACATAATGGCTGTAAAATGAAAGATAAATGCTATAAAATTGATTCTCTATAGATGGATGGATAGATATAAATTTAGAAATTATGAATAAAAAAGAGAAATAGGAAAAGGTAAAGATGCATTAATTTCTCTAACTTTCAAGTAGAAAATCATTAGCTATTAATTAGGTATGTTATTTAGAGATATACGAATAACAAGTAGAGGGCTGAAAATACTAATGTATCCAAGTATTTCAGTGAGAAACTAGATGCTTTTTTCCTAGGATCAAAAGCAAGATCACAATATCACCTGCTACCACTTCCACCTAACAATATACTGAAAGTTCTAGCCAAGAAAATGAAATAAAAAACATTCAGATTGGAAAAAGAGAAGTTATTTGTATTCACATATGGCATTATCTTATAGATAGAAAATCCTAAGGAATTAATTCAAAAGTATTAAAACTAGTAAATTCAGGCTGGGCGCAGTGGCTCATGCTTGTAATCTCAGCACTTTGGGAGGCCGAGGCAGGTGGATCAGGAGGTCAGGAGATAAAGACCATCCTGGCTAACACAGTGAAAACCCCATCTCTACTAAAAATACAAAAAATTAGCCAGGCATGGTATTGGGTGCCTGTAGTCCCAGTTACTCGGGAGGCTGAGGCAAGAGAATGGCGTGGACCCGGGAGGTGGAGTTTGCAGTGAGCCGAGACCACATCACTGCACTCCAGCCTGGGTGACAGAGCAAGACTCCATTAAAAAAGAAAGAAAGAAAGAAAGAAAACTAATAAATTCAGCAAGGTTGCAGAGTGCAATATCAATACACAAAGATCAATTGTATTTCTATATATTTCCACTGAACAATCTGAAAAGAAAATTAAGAAAAATTCTTTCAAAATATCACCAAAAGATTAAAATATTTAGAAAAACATTTAGTAAAAGAAGTGCAAAATTATATTCTGAAAACCATAAAACATCGCTGAAATAAATTAAAGAAGCACTAAATAAATAGAATGACACTCAATGCTCATGTATCGGAAGACTTAGTATTATTAAATTAACAACACTCTCCACTTGATCTATAGATTTATTGTAATCTTTGTTAAATGCCCACCTTACTTCTTTGCACACATTGACCAGAGGATCCTAAAGTTTGCATGAAATTCATGGGACTCAAAAACGTCCAAGATAACCTTGTAAAAGAAGAGTTGGAAAACTCACCCTTCCCAATTTCAAAATTTACTATAATCAAGACAGTATGGTACTGGGATAAAGATAGACATATACACATATTCACTGAAATAGAATTGAGAGTCTAGAAATAAGCCCTCATATTTATAGTCAATTGATTTTTGACAACAGTGCCAAGACAGTTTAATGGAGTCGTTTTAACAAATGGTCCTGGAACAACTATGTTTTTATATGCAGAAGAATGAAATTGGACTCCTACCTCACCTCACATGTAAACAAAGTAATTCAAATTAAACAAAATATTGAATATAAAAGCTAAAACTATAAAATCTTGAGAAGAAAATATAGATGAAAATCTTCATGTCCTTGGATTAGCCAGTGGCTTTTTAGATGTGACACCAAACGCCTAAGAAACAGAAGAAAAAATATATAAATTGGACTTCATTATAATGAATATTTCAGAGGACACCCACAAGAAAGTGAAATAAACAACTCAAAGAATTAGTCGCAAAGCATATAATAAATATGTTATAATGAAGAAAATATTTGCAAAACATACATCTGATAAGAGGCTTTTCTAGTATATACGAAGAACATGAAGTGAATAATCAAAAGACAAATAACTCAATTTTAAAATGGGCAAATAATCTGAATAGTGATTTCTCTAAAGAAGATATAAAATGGCCAGCAAGCACATAAAAAGATTTTGACATTATTAGTCATCAGAGAAATGCACATCAAAACCACTGTACATGCCCACTTCCCAACCAGTGGGATGATTACAACTTAAAAAAAAAAAAAAAAAAAAAAAAAAAAAAAAAAAAAAAACCAGACAAAAACAAAAGTTGGTGAGGATGTGGAGAAATTGGAGTCTTCTCACAGACTGCTTATGAGAATGTAAAATGTGCACCGACTTTGGAAAATGGCTTGGTATTTCTCAAAATATTAAAGATGGATTAACATATGACACAGAAGTTTCACTCCTCTGTGTATACCATATATCCTCATAAAATCTTATTGGTAAATGTCAATGCCACATTATTTATAACAGTCAGAATGTCCATCAACTGCTGAATGAATAAATAAAATGTAGTATAATCACACAATGGAATATTATTTTACATTAAAAAGAAAGAAAGTACTGGTACCTCCTACAAAATTGACTCAAATCTCAGAAATTAGAGTAGGGGAAGGAAGAGGGATGAAGAAGAGAGAAAGCTTGTTTTGTTTTGTTTCCAAGTGCAAAAATCTATTTTAAATATGTATGGAAGGAAAGACATGCTTTAAAATGCTAACTTTTTTGGTTTTAAAAACATTTTTCCTTTTATATAAACTTTTTTTATCTTTCCAAATCTGCTTTATTTATAACTTTTATAGTCAGAAAAAAAGGAGAATTTTCATTCAACCTGATATATAGCCGGAGAGAATTACACATAAGAATAGGAATGTAAATAAGAATGATAGAGCTGTTTTCTGACTTTAAAATCCCACATTGTTTATCTTTAAATCACATTCATATATTACCTTAATCTTTATTATTTTCTCATGCTCCAAATACAGAGACAAAGTTTATGGATTATCATTACATGTGGAGATATTGTGTCAAGTCTACCTTGTCTAAATAATGTTATAAAAGATTTCTAAAAATGTTTCCAGACATTGTCAGTAGGATAACAGAACACACACTAAAGAAATTGTCAACAGTGTCAAAATTATAAGCTGCAAAATTGAATTCAAGGACATTTTAAAAAATTCATGCAATTTCAATCCTTAATAATATTAGGGAGCACAAAAGGAAATTAGGCAGTAGTTCAAGTTTCATTTTGTTATAATAACTCAGGAATGAAGCCAGCCCCAAATGGCCTGAGTGACTGTGTCATGCGCTCTGTGTTCTGGAAGGGAACTTTCCCTCTGGCACTTGTCATTTGAAACTCTATCCAGTCTCATAAGATATGGCATGTTTGCCTTATTCTTCCATAAGAAATGTTGTATTTCTTCCTTATGTGAATGCCAAAATCTTGAGAGGGGCATAAAGTAATGCTCTGCATCACTGAATCCTAAAAATACTAATGCCAAAGTCAAGTCACAGAGAACATCTAAGACACAGTACTACTATTAATAGGAGAGAGGAAAATGAAGAGTAATAATGATTATTGAGGAGTAACTAACATGGAATCCTTGGATCCCTTGGGTTACTATGTGAGTGTACAGTTTATGTCTGTATAAATTGAGTAGGATACAATTTATGTCTGTGTCATAAAATTGTTAACTCTGTGTATTTTTCTCTATTTTTTCTTGTGTCTCTATTTTTGAGAGTGAGAGCTTTCAGTATTTTCATCAGATCCAAAAGGGATACATGAACCAAAAAAGATGATAATTACTTCACCATGGAAAAGAAGTCTGTCTTATAAATAGACTTGGTTATTAGTTCAGGTACATATAATGTGAGTTTTCCAGGATGCCACTGCACTTCCCTCTTGTTTGCTTAAACTGAATGCATGAGTTACTTGACATGCATCCTGAGTTGGAGGTTAACTGTCCTTTTTCATTTCCTCATCTAGTGTGACTTAAGTTCAGATCAATCAAATAGAGTTCCAGGCCTAGATGATGCCTCTTCTGTACTTTGAAGTATGTGGAGAAGGGTCTGTGGATACACACCTAAAGTGCATACATCTAGAGATCTCAGTCTGCTCCTGACCCAAGGTGGGAGTGAGCTGTTTGTCTCTATCCTTTCCCTCCACTGACCCCACTCCTCCACATATTTGCTGGTATTCCCAGAGTTCCTGCTATAGCCACCTCCACAGGTGATGGTGATAAGGTAGGGAGACAAGTCAAAGTCCCCAGCATATGGCCTGACTCATATAGAATGCATTCAATAAATATTGTCTGAGTGCTTTCTTGTTTGAGACTTCCTTTGTTCATCCCTGCTACCTTCTCTCCCTTTCACTTTGCTTATTATTGGGTTGAGCTGAGGAAGCCATGGGGGTTCAGCCACCATAGTCAAGATGGTGGCCATCAGCTAGAGTAGTCCTCAAACTTTTAATGCACATGTGACTATCCGAGGTATCTTTTTATTTTACTTTATTTTTTTATTATACTTTAAGTTCTAGGGTACATGTAAATAACGTGCAGGTTTGTTACATATGTATACTTGTGCCATGTTGGTGTGCTGCACCCATCAACTCGTCAGCACCCATCAATTCGTCATTTATATCAGGTATAACTCCCAATGCAATCCCTCCCCCC
>NW_016804690.1:8612874-8654495 GCF_001698545.2 Rhinopithecus bieti
TTAGATCGCAGACTACTGTGCTAGCAATGAGGAAGGCTCCGTGGCCGTGGGACCCTCCCAGCCAGGTGTGGGTATAATCTCCTGGTGTGCCCGTTTGCTTAAAGCTCAGTATTGGGGTGGGAATTACCCGATTTTCCAGGTGTTGTGTGTCTCAGTTCACCTGGCTAGGAAAAAGGATTCCCTTCCCCCTTGCGCGTCCCAGGTGAGGCAATGCCTCGCCCTGCTTCAGCTCTCGCTGGTTGGGCTGCAGCAGCTGACCAGCACCGATTGTCTGGCACTGCCCAGTGAGATGACCCCAGTACCTCAGTTGAAAATGCAGGAATCACCGGTCTTCTGTATCGCTCACGCCGGGAGTTGGAGACTGGAGCTGTTCCTATTCGGCCATCTTGCTCCGCCCCTAGGTATCTTTTTAAAAGACAGATTCTGATTCAGGAAGTTTGGGGTTGGGGCTCAGATTTTATGTTTGTGAAAGTTCCCAGGTGATGCAATTGCTGCCAGTCTGTGAACCACTTTTTGATAACCAAGGAGTCAGAACACTGTCTATCAAAGACGTGTAGACCAAAGAAGCTGAATGTAGATGGGGGTGGGAGAGGTGTGAGTGTGTACTCACGAGCACATGTATACACTTGGTCAGTTATGGGTTTACTTTGCTCCATCCTCTGAATCTCATTTTAAAAGCAAGTGGTTTTCCAAGTTGTCCAAACTAAGTTAAGCTTGAATTGTGCCCTAGGCTCTATCTTTAAAATTAGAGTATATAGCCTAATAGCCATTTTTAAAAGGAAATAAAACAACAAATAAGGGAATTAAAAAGTTGTCTGAAAACCAAAAGTATAGTTGTAATTATATAAAAACAGAGAAGAATAGCAGATTGTACTGCTCGGCAAAGCATCAATAGGTTACTGCAATAGCACCAGAACAGAAAGAAATGATGAAGAGATATTTAAAAATAGATTAATAAGAAAGGAGATTGAGATTGAAATGAATTAGATGGAATGGAAGGCATCAGTGAAGGAAGCGTTTCTAGGTCTGACCTATGGAAAATGGAATAATAAGGAACAGAGACCCTACTCATGAAAATTGATTGTTCTGCTGAAGTGAGCATTTAAAAAAAATACATTTAAAGTTTGAACAGAATATACCTTCTCTGCATAATGTACCATTTTTCTGCAGTTCATTAATGGTGTCTCTTCTGTTCAAAATTAGGTATTTGTCATTAATTACCATAACATGTCCAAAAGTCATCGTGTGAACTTTCCTGAAGTATATTCTTGTATTTTATATGACTCAAATATTAAAGTGTACAAATAGAAAAAAATAATTAATGCATAAGTTTCCTTAGCTTATGTGAAACCTGACCATGAATAGTACAATCGGATGTATACACTGACGTGGTGAAGGATGTGAAAAGAGGGGAGTTTTACCAGAGCTTCAATAGAGACATAAAGGTCTTGGCACAAGCCACATGATCTCTCTTTCAGAGAATTAGGGAAGTTTAGTAGTAATATTTCTCATAGAGATGGTAAATTGACTAATATCTGCTTATTCTGAGATTGTAGAGGATGAGACTTACAAAGACAGGAACAAAGGTCCTGGGGTATAAATGGCAAAAGAAGGGAAAAATTAATCTTAGCTGGATAGAAAGGTTAGTATTGAGGGAGTTATCCAAGAATCAAGTTTGTGACAAACTGCCTGAAAGTAAAATAGATGGAGGTGTAACTGAGGTGAGGTCTTAGCCTCCAGTTTATGTTGAGTTCCACATGTTTGGACACATCTGACATTTTCTTGGGAACAAGCTCATTGCAAGGGCCTGGGTATACAAAATTGGTCAAATACTAATACCTCCGGCATTTAAGACTAGATTCAATAGCCTTAAATAGCCATAATAACACTAGCAGAAGCATTAGGTAGTGACTGGATGTTGGAAGAACTGATTTAACTAGTAAGTGCAAGATAAAGTGATACAGGACCCATTGCATTGCTACCAATAGCAATGTAGTTAGAATAGGCTAGACAGATGTAACAAACCCCCATATATCTAGTGACCCAAACAATATACGGGCTCATTTGTTGCTCATATAACCTCTCCAAGACAGCTGTTCCTACCTCCTTGTTGGATCTTCTCTGTATGACAACTCAGACACATGCTCCTTTCATTGTCTGGATCTGCCTTTAACTAGGGAAGGAAAAGACAATGTGGAAAACAACTTCCACTTTTAAAAAGCTTTTGCCCAAAAGAGGTGTGCATCCCTTCTGCTATCATGCCATTGATAATAGCTAGTCACATTGCTAACTAGTTACATAAAGGGCTGAAGACATGTAGTCTCTAGCTGGGTAGCCACTTTGCAGCTACAGTTGTGTACTATGGAAGACTATGGAGAATGAGTGTTGGTGGGGAGTATGCCATCTCTGCTCAATACACATGCAACAGAAGGTAGCCCAAGAGTGAAAGGGAATTCTCTTCCTTTCTACACACATAACGGGATAGCATCTCTTTAATGAGGACCTCTGAGAATAGAGTACCTCATCAGAATCTCAGGGGTGCCAAGCCATTAATATTGGTGGAAGTACCTGCTTGGAGGTGGACCCTGTAATAGCTGTAGATGCACCTGTGAAAGCACATATAGCAGCATGTATCAGCAAGAGAGAATTGGATGTGGGAGGTGAAACAGCTTGTGTGCAAGGTGAAAAGATTTGCTCATGAACACATGTGACAGAGAAGCCCCGGAAACAAGGAAATGAGAAAACAGTTACTGCCCCCTACATGTTCCCAGAGGAGGGGCTGGGAGCGAAATTAAGCATGAAGAGCATTAATTGCATAGAAGATGCTGAGGGGTCATAGATTTGAAAGCAATATCAAAATACGGGTATTTTAAGACTTTTAGCAAGAACAGACACCATAGGCTGTATATAGTTTCCTGGAGTTGTGATTAAAGGGTAAAAACAACTTTTGTTTAGATATGTAGGTAGATAAGTAGGTAGATATAGATATGAGAATAGTAAGTTTGTTTAAACAAATGATTCATTACATCATAGTGACTCTTTGTGCTTTTTGATGATACTGACTGATATGGTTTGACTGTGTCCCCACCCAAATCTCATCTTATAGCTCCCATAATTCCCACATGTTGTGGGAGTGTCCTGGTGGGAAATGGATGAACCATGGGGTCAGGTCTTTCCTGTACTGTTCTTGTGATAATGAATGAGTCTTATGAGATCTGATGGTTTTAAAAATGGGAATTTCACTGCACAAGCTCTCTCTGCATGCTGCCATCCATGTAAGACATTACTGGCTCCTCCTTGCCTTCTGCCCTGATTGTAAGGCCTCCCCAGCCATATGGAACTGTAAGTCCAGTAAAACCTCTTCGTTTGTAAATTGCCCAGTCTCAGGTATGTCTTTATCAGCAGTGTGAAAACAGATTAGTACACTGGCTTATTGAGGAACAGAATATAATCAGCCTCCTTCATTCCTCATCTACTAAACCAATGTGCTGATCATTTCTAGAGGCAAGGACACTCCAAAACTCAAGAAAGAGTCAATGATGAGCCTTCCTAATATTCTCCTGGACTGGATGCTGTCTCAGCTTCTGTTGGGCCAAAGAACCTGGTCTCTACCTCGACTTACCCACATATTGTTTTGGTGCCACGTATGAAGTGCTGCATTTTGGGGTGTACAAGACAGATTAGCATATTGCTAAAAATGTGTGAGGACAGAAACTAGTCTGTAAGATTCTCATAGGTTCCACTTGTCTTGCACTCATCATGTACAAAAATATGCCAAGCATTCTAGTTCATTAATTCAGTCCTTACCAAAGCTGGTAAAGCAGTTATTAATTTATCCACTATAAAGTTGAGGACATTTAGCTTTTTGGAAATTAAGTAACTCCTCCAATATCACACAAGTAATAAGGAGGTTGTGCAGAAATTGAAAACTTGTGTATTTCCAAAGCTCATGCCCAGCTGGATGTTAGAGACATAGGGTTCCTACCTAAAAATGTGTTCCTAGCACTCAGCATAGTGTTTAACACTTAAGAGGAACCCTACAGCTGATTGCTAAACTGGGTATTTACTTACACTATCCAAAAGTAGGAAGGAAACATACCCATTTGTTTGTGAATTATTGTATCAAATCCTATTAATTTCATCCTAAATAGTAAACAAAATTCCTAAATAGGAAATAGCAATGTTCATATAAAGGAGCAACAAATTAATTTATTGGAACCAACACATTCCTCAAATAGAGATTTGGTTAATATTAGAGATTTAATGTACCTCCCTTAGTGCTTAATGTATAATAGAGATTCCACTTATCTTACATATATAACCTAGAAATTTAAATATTTTGTAAAGTTGCTTTTTAGAAAACCTGATTTATTTGTTTTCCTTATCATCTCAGATGGATACCTTCTGCTCAAAATATATTTGGAATTTATATTTTCAAGTATTCAATTAACTAACATATTAAGCAGGCATTATCCTATGTAAGTTCTAGCAACTTTTACCACTTGCACTGAAACAAAAAAGATAGTTAAGCCAAATGAGTTAAGTTTCTGAAAATGTATCTTTATACAACATTAACTATAGACATGGAAAATACATTTATTCATGTTAGAAATAAATGCTACTGTGAGATCTTTCATTTTGATAAAGTCAAAACACCATCTTGTTAATAACTACTATATTAATTTTGCAGCAAATTACAGTAAGACCACACTGTATAGTTGTGCCATTCAGATGACATTTATGAAATGCTCTAATTTAACATGGTGACATATATTACCTGAATCTTTTACATGTTAGAGCTTATATCCTCTGAGCGAAATAGACCTAAACCAGCCAAAAAAAAAAAAAAAAAAGAGAGAGAGAGAGAGAGAGAGAGAGAGAGAGAGAATAATGCAATGTGAAATTATACCCCTTTGAGAACTAGAAGGACTATAATTACATTGCTTCCTCTTAAAACCATTCAAGTATGTAACCATTGCTGGGAACAGCAGTATGTGGGGAATCTCTTTACACTCCTTCTGTCTTGAACACTCAAAAGATTGAGAAAAAATATATTCCTTTCCTACTATAGTTTTATTTGAGCATGCTTCAGAATTTTACCTTTTTGTACACTCCTTAGAGATTATCGTGGGGAAGTTTAGAAAGCAGTTTCTTGGAAATGGCTTTTGGAGGGGAAGGGAGCTATAAAATATACCAGCCTGACAAATGACAGGCATTGTAGAATGGAAAAGAAAAGACATCTTGGTTTTACACCAGTTTAGAAGCTTTTCTTCTCAAATGAATATTTTCGACAGCTGAACAAGATGATAAACAGCAGGATCACAAAACACTTAAATGGAAACAAGTATTATGATGTACATTATTCACCTGGCATTCTCCAATTCATGACATTTATATGTGGCAGAACCTACTGCAGATTCATTTATTTATTTTTGAAGTGGAATGAGTACCTTACAAAGGTAGCCTGTTACATTAACGTGGACTTTTCTTCTCTAGAGAGGCAGAAGCTTAAGGGAAAAAGTTATCGTATCTGTACTAGAAATAGGTAGTAAGTCTCAGAATCCACATCTTAGGGCTGAGAAGTCTCCTAGCAAGTAAAATATACTGTATAAATATAGACAAATAAATATAGATAAAGATTTTTTGTGTAAGCACCAGCAGTGTTGCAAATGATTAGATATTTCATAAATGCTTTTTCTAAAATTGTGTTGCTGGAATCAGTCTATTTCTATAACTTATATTCAGATGCTTAGAGGTATAACTGCTTCAATACTGGCTAAGTTTAGAAAGGCTATGTTTCTCTGAGGCTCAGTGATGGACCTACCAACAATTTGATGAGATGCATGAGTAAGAAGAAAACCAGAGTACGACTGAATCCCTGTGAACTGATTAACTTGGTGCAGTGGCAGAGTAGGTAGCAAGTATTAAAGCAATAGTTCTTAAATGTTAGTGTTCATAAAAGTCATCAACAGAACTTTTTAAAATGAAGATTCCTAGGCTTTAACTTTAGGGACTTTTAATTCTTTAGGTCTGGTGTATTTGGTTGTGGGCAATCAAAAGACTCAACTTTGGAATACATGGAACACATGTTGACTATAGATTTGTATATTCAAAATTTTTTGGTATTTAACAATAGCATGTATGCTTTATTGAGTCAAATATTTTAAAAACTATGAATGTGTACTGTTTCTTTTTTTTGGATTGGAGGACAATTTGGGGTAAGCATTCTCTTTTTAAGAAGTCATAATTAACTCTCTGCCAAAACTAAGTAGAAATTGTGATTTCTATAACTCCTGTATTTGATAATATCTCCTAAAAATATTTCAGTGATATAGCATTTAATTGTAAATAATTCATCTAGTCACCAAACACATATAGGGATGCTCCTATATGCCACGCACTGTGCATATCAAGATGTGTATTACAGTGAATAACAGAAACACTCAGGAAGTGTTCAATTGAATTTAACCTTGAAATGTATTATTTATTATTACCACTTTTAAATGAACTATGTGAGGTTTTTTTTTTTTTTTTTTCATTGTCAATGAGAAACCCATCCTAACTTCAGAATTTTTATCTTTAAGTATATCCTATTTTAACCACCCTTACCCATCCACTCTCAATGATTTCTCCTCAGCGTGGGTCCTTGCTGTGGAAGTGTGCCCTGGTCAGTGAGTTTTGAGAGTCCATGAAAGCTAGATTGCCCTCGGCTCTTCAGTTCCCACTGCAGAACTCTTGCAGTCATTGGCTTTTGGATCAGCAGAACCTCTCCTATTTTCAGGTGCCTATTTTCAAACTGGCTCACTGAACTTTGGGTTCTCTCGTATTCAGGTCTTTCAAAAGTCCAACACCCCTTTACTATCATCTGCTTTCTCCTATACAGGGGCTGATGCCATGCAGGTTTTGTGACTGTTGGTGGTGTGTGCCTACCTTCTTTTTTTTGGGAGGCTTCTGGGCACAGCTGGTCACTTAGTTTTGTTACAAACATTTTTAATGGCTTTGCTGTTGTTATGTTGCTATTTAGTTCTGTCAGCTTTTATCCTGGGATTTAGAGAGATCCAAGAGTTCTGTGGCCACATAACCATTGATCTTGATTCCCCTGGAGTCTCTTTTGACTTTTACTGCCTAATTTAAGCTGAACATATGAAATACATGAAAAAAACCTGAAAGCCCAAGCTCTTTTGTTGCTTGTCTTTGTAGGTTATGGTTTCCATTTCTCCCTCTTTCTCAACCTATCTTGCCCATCAATGTCTATCCTTCCTTCACTTTTTGCCTACTCATTACAATATTCAGTTACACAAACATAACTTTTCCTCTACCTACCCTAGCCCCAGCATTTTTCTGGGAGTTTAAGTCTCTTATGAATCTGGGAAGAAAGGAACTAAAAATGAGCAGGGATGAATAGTAAAATGTGCGGGTCAACAAGTAGCAGGCAGGACATTAGAGTGAAGCTGTTTTCTTACCCAGAAGACTGACGATGGGAAAGAAAAAAAGAACAATGCAAAATTAGTAGAAGAAAAGAAACAATTAATAAAACATGAATGGATATTAATCAAATAGAAATTGGACAAAAAATGGTGAAAATGAAGAAACTCGGTAGTTTGTTCTTTGAAAAGGTTAATAAATTTGAGCAGAAAACACAAATTACCAACATCAAAAACACAAACTACCAACATCAGACATGTTAAAAAGAGGCATCAGTGTCACTGTATATTTTATAAACATTAAAAAATATGGTTTTATGAACAACTCTGCCAATAAATCTGATGTCCTGAATGAAATGAACAAATTAACACAAAACTAACAACAAAAATAGAAATATCCCCACATATATTAAAGACATTTAATTCATATCTAAAAACCTTTCAACAAGGAAAATCTCAGTCCCAAATGGCTTCACTGGTGAATTCGCCACTAACATAAAAGAATAAATAATATTAGTTCTACAAAAACTCTTTCAGAAAACCAAGGAGGAGCATATATTTCTAGCTCATTTTTGAGGGCTACCTAACTTTAATCCCATAACATAACAAAGCACTAAAAGAAAAGCCCATTAGAATATTCCATATGAACATAGATATAAAATACCTTAACAGCATATTAGCAAATGGAATCCTGCAATATATAATAGGGTAATGCATCATGGCTGATTGGATTTCTCCCAGGAATGCAAAGTTAGTTTAACATCTGAAAATCAATTAATGTAGTACGCCACATAAACAGAATACAAAACAATTCCCATGTAATCATCTCAATAGATAAAAAAACTTTGAAAAAAAAAAAAGTCGAAACACTTTCTTGATAAATACCCTCTGCCCACCAGAAATAGAAGAGACTTCCTCAAACTGAAAACGGCATCTGCAAAAACCCTACAGCTTATATTATGTTAACAGTAAATGTTAAATATTTTACCACTACATCAGGAACAAAGCAAGGAAGTTTGCTCTTATAACTTCTATTCAAAATTGTAACCGAAGTTAATGTAGGACAAAGTGAAAAAACAAAAAGCCATGAATATCAAGAAAGAAGTAAGACTATTGTTATTTGCAGAAAATATGCCACTGTATACACAGTAGGACTATAAAATTTGCTTGGCAAGCATCAAGTCCCCCACATCCACTCCTCTCCTCACACTACTGTCCTTCATAAAGTCATGCAAAATTGCTCTATATTCTAAGTAAGGACGGGATGCTTGATGTGCAAATGCAACTGTAAGATAAATCCCTGAGCAATATTTTTGGCCACCCTGCCCTTCCTACAGAAACTCTGGGGCTGTCACTGAGGTAGGGTTAGTAATGGTATGTGAGACTGGAGAGACGTGTGGAAACCACCTCGTGGTATTTGGGCTTCACTAGTTAGGCAACAGGAAGCTATTGAATATTTCTGAGCACAGGAGTGACACAGAGGTGTACCAAGTAGGTGGGAGGCAGTGTAAGCAATCTACCTCAGTGGGGAAGAGTATTGTATCACAAACGTTGTTTAGAATTGCTAGTACTTGGTGATAATTAAAAGCAAAGCAACTTTAACTAAATTTAGTTATTTTAATTTTACTTACAGAAAATGCATCCTCTTTTGTGTACCCAGGTGTTTCATTCTCACCATCTTACCGTAGGAGTATTATCATCAGAATTAGAGTAGATGAGGCAAGTCACTGTGGCTCATGCCTGTAATCCTAGCACTTTGGGAGGCTGAGGCAAGAGGACTGCTGGAGGCCAAGAGTTTGAGGTTATGGTAAGCTATGTTTCTGCCACTGCACTCCAGCCTAGGCAGCAGAGTGAGACCCCGTCTCTTAAAAAAAAAAAAAAAAAAAAAAAACATTGGAATGAATGAAAATTAATTTGATAGCAGTTTTTTAAACAGATTGGGGAGAGGAACAGACTGGCAGATACCATTCAGTATACAATAGCTGGTTAGTGATGGCAATTCTGAAAGAAAAAGTATAGAAACTGGGAGGTATTGCTAGTGTAGTATGACCTTTTAAAACTCACAGGGTGCATACCTTGTGGATGTATAAAACAATGTGAAATAATAAATTCTCCAGAAAGTAAGAAGAGGAGTTAGAGACTTTTATAAAAGAGAAGTCTATGATGTTATCTAGGAAAGAAAAGAATTTTCAGAAGAATGTATGCATTGATGAAATGATTCCTTTTTGCCCTCATTTATATTTATTTTCTGCTCAAATGAAACACTTGAACTACCACTCAATTTCCGGGACAGACTTCCTTCCTACATTCTTCAGTTTGCTTTCCCAATTTTTACTTTGTTTAGCAATATCAACATTGCCTCATTGGGTTTTAGTGAGTTTCGAGAGAATGCGTAATCTATAGAACATTAGTTCTTCTCTCCCACAGACAGATGAGTGCATATAAAGACATATATTTATATTGCTACTGTTTTAAAAGTGTTGCTTCAAATTACCTAAAATATGGCAACCATTATATAGAGAACCACTAATAAAAACTGTGTTTATATAATTTATCAATATTGAAATCATGCTTCATATTTCCTTTAAGCACAAAATGATTATTTTCACACATGTGCAAGAAATCATATTTGATGCCTTGAATTCGCCCTCATAGAATTTCATCTCCTAATGTAAAGAAAACTGACTAGGGTAATTATTGCAGGATTGTACTCTTTCCTGTTGTCAGTAACCTTCCTACCAAATTCATTGTGACATTTGTCACCCAATTGACTGTCCATATCCACCATTGCTCCAGAGCCTGGGCCAGCAGACTTTTGCTTCATGGTCCAAAATGATGATGTCCTGGGTGTGATTACAAGGCAATATGAAGCAAACATTAGTGAACATCAGTGCTAGCAAAGAAATTCACAAAATAACAATTAGAATGCTTGGCTGATTCTTCCACTGTGCTTTCAGCTCTTTACAGGTATAGGCCATGCCTTAAACTTCATTGAGTCTAGCACTGTTCCTGTTGCTATTATTATATTTGTAGCTTATGATAAGCAGAGTTAATTTAACATAGGGGTTATGAACATGGATTTCAGAGTTGGGCCACTTAGTAGCTGTATTAGTCTATTTTCACACTGCTGATAAAGACATGCCTGAGACTGGGTAATTTATACAGGAAAAAGGGTTTAGTAGACTTACAGTTCCATATGGCTGGGGAGGCCTCACAATCATGGCAGAAGGCAAGGAGGAACAAGTCACATCTTATATGGATAGCGGCAGGCAAAGAGAGAGCTTGTGCAGGGAAACTCCTGTTTTTAAAACCATCAGATCTTGTGAGACTTATTCACTGTCAAGAGAACAGCACAGGAAAGACCTGCCCCCGTGATGCAGTTATTTCCCACTGGCCCCCCACCCCCCAACAACACGTAGGAATTCAAGATGAGATTTGGGTGGGGACACAGCCAAACCTTATCAGTAACTGCACCACTTTTAATAAGTAGTTTGATCTTTCTAAGGTTTAAATTCTTCTGTAAAATGAAGATTCATGTATTTTCACAAATAATAAAATGATGAAAATTCCTGCCACTTTGGAGCTTACATTGTAAAGTCATTTGGGGAGTCGGAAGAGAAAGAACAATCAATAAATATAAAAATAAGTAAACTTATTTACTAAGTTAAGTGCTATAGGAGAAAACTAGACAAAGTAAAAGGCTTTGAGAGTGCCATTTTAAGGAAGGGAATTGCAATTTTGGAAATGCAGCCAAAGGACTTTTAATTGAAAACATGGCATTTCACTTGAGACCTGAAGGAGATAAGGTAGTTAGTCATGTGGAAATCTGGAGGAAGAGACCAGGCAGAGGGAGCAGCCTATGCAAACACCATAAGGTGGGAGCACCCCTTATGTATTCAGAAGAGGGGCTGTATAGCTGAAGTGAGCAGAAGAGAGAGTAGGAATGTCCCAAGCCTATGGGATCTTTGTGCAAGCTGCAAATAATTGGCCCTTTCACTCTGCAAGTACTGCCCCACATCCATCAAGTACTTTAGAAGGATTGAAAGAAGTTTGGCTATCAATCATTTGATGAATTTTCCTGCCCACTATTTGTTCTATACCAGTGTGAAATATACAGAGTAATGCTTCTGCCTCATCTTTACCAAGCACTTACTATGTTCCAGAGATGATGCTAAATATTTTTACATTAATAATCTCAGTTAATCCTGACAACAGACCTATGAGGTAGATATTATTATGCTCATTTTATTGATAAATAAGTGAAGACTTAGGTAGATTTAGGTTGTTCAGAGCATAGTTAATACTGTGACTAGTAATTATGGCACATAATCCTAATATTTCAGGAATTTATACCATTTAGTTGAGATACTCCTCAACTACTGTCTCAGGGTACAGGAGTAATTGAAATTCTAAGGCACAATAGCATGGTGCATAAGCAGGCAGGACTGCAGCCACAGAACTCTCAATTTTACTTCAAGTTATGTCACTTACTTTCCCTTTTATGTTAGAGACGTCTGTTAGTTTGTCTACAGGAAGTATAATACTTCACAGGGTAATTTATTCACAAATAGGAAAACATGTATAAAATATCATAGCAATCTGCCTGCAATATTGTAAGTGTTCAAAAGGTTGTTGATATTATTGTTGTTGTAAGCTAAGGAATGCTAGAAAAACATCAAAGTTATAATTACTCAAAATAATTTTTGCTGAGCATCTACTAGACATAAAATAATCATCTCATTATTAATATTGGACTTTCTGAAGTATATTCTTAACTTTCTCTTCTAATCTTTTAGTTGAGATTTTTTTCCAGCTTTTTTTTTTTGGATACAGAATCTTGGTATATTGTCTAGGCTGGACTCAAACTCCTGGGCTCTAACAATACTTCTACCTTAGCCTCCTGAGTAGCTGGGACTATAAGCACATGCCACTATGCCTGGCTCTATATTTTTAATATTTAAGAATTCTTTCTTCCACCGATTGTTTATTCCTTTAGGCATTGTTGTTGTTTCTATATTTTTTAATGAATGCAACTTTTATCTTCTGAGGATAACAGAGGTATTTTATTAAATTGTTATTAGTTGATGATTTCTTCTGTCTCTATTCCCTGCATTGTTTGTTTCCTCATCTGGATTATCGTTTTTCGTCCTCGTCCTTTATTTTTGTTTCTGTCATTCATGTTGTATATTTTGCATATATGTTTGATGAATTTTGCAATCTGCTTCATTCTGTAGAGAAATGGTAAAAATCTTTCCAAAATGGCCTTTACTCATGTTTATGAGCAGCAATACAGTTTTTCTTTGCATTGGTTAAAAGCTCAAATATTAGTTCTAGAGTTCTTATCTTTATAGTTTCTTTCTGCCAGTTTTCTCTTTATGGAAAATAACTCTGGCTCCCAGCTTTCTGGATTTCCATAAACCCTGTAGAAGGGGAATTGTAGTGGTAAAAGGAAGAGGCGGTTTATACAGACTTTTACTTAATCCTTTCATGTCTACCTTGTGCCTCTCCCAATAACAAATTGTTGATGTTCCAACATTATGGAGTTGGTTAATTTCAATTATTCTTGACAATAAGACTGATGTCACTATGGAGTAGGATTAGTTTGGCTGGCTGAGTGGGGTTGAAAGGGGACCTGAAAATCTAAATACTTTCTATGTAGAATAACTCTAATTCATGATTCTCAGCCTTGGCACTATGGCTATTTTGGGCTGGGTAATTTGTTGTGAGGGATTGATATGTGCATTGCAGGATGTATAGCAGAATCCCTGGCTACATGCCAGTATACTACATGCCAGTAGAACTCGTCCCCCCCAACCTTGACTACTAAAAAGTTCCCCTGGGGACAAAATCGTCCTCAGTTGAGAACCATTGTTTTAACTTTAGACCTGTGTGTATCCTCTTACTTCTTTCAATGTTTCATTATCTTCAAGTCTTAAGGCTCTCAAGGATTCTGTAGTAAAAAACCAGTTTTCATATTTTGGGAATCCAATTCAGCCAACACTCAAGCTGAAACTTCTCTGATTATTTAAGAATATTGTCAATATTTATTTCTATTTCTTAATTTCATTTTCTGTCTTCAAAATTTTTGTAAAATGTATTTCTTCCCTATTGTTTTCTCTGCTGGCCTCATTAAAATTATATGTTATATTTTTAAAGATTCCTATTTTGTTATTGAAGTATCAAGAGGAAAAGGCACGTGCTTGATCTGAACTTTATCAAAAATTGGTAATTGTTTTCATCTCTTACTATTAACTGTTTTCTAGATCGATCCTCTTGCTTTAGGAATTCAAATCAGCCTGCACTCATACTGCAGTTTCTCTGATTAGTCAAGAACGTTGCCAATATTTATTTATATTTCTTCATTTCATTTTTTTTACTTTGAAATTTTTGAAAAATATATTTATCCCATGTTGTTTTCTCTGCTGGTCTCATCAAAATTATGAGTTCTACTTTTTAAATTGCTGTTATTTTGAAGTAGTGAGAAAAGGAGGAAAAGACATGTGCTTCATCTAAATTTTCTCAAAATTTTATATTTTAGTAAATGTATTTAGATGCATATTTTTCTAACAATGGGCATTCTTAGTTAACGCCTATATCCTTTTTCTTAAACAAGAAAATAAATTTATTATAACTTTTACTTATCCTGCCCTAGTATTCCTCATGGGCAAATCATGTCTTAATTTTATTAATCTTTGAATGCACCATTTCTAACAAGTTGGATCCTTTATCAGAAAGCAGAATGTGTACAATATACTTATCCTTTAGTTCCGTCTTCCTGGGCGCTGGCTCTCTTATCACAATAGGATGTATTCCTACAGATCAGTTTGATTGTAATTTAATTTACTGTATTTGGCAGCAACATCTTATAGTGGTAACCTAGACTGAGATGAAATCTTCCATTTCAATTGACAGTTATAAAGCAACAGACTATAGATTTAAATTATTTGAGTAGTTACTACGTTAAAACACATCTTTTTCTTCCCTTCCTTTGCTCCCAACCACAAGCACAGCAACCAGTATATTTCCAAATTTTACTCCTGTTTATAATGCTATTTCTTAAGCTTCTGAACATTACAGTGTGCATTGCACCTCTGCTAATCTCCATCCAAATTCTGCTATGTTTTGGAGTCTGTCTGTGAGAAAGTGTAGTGCTGATGAGGGGATTGAAGTTTCAGGATTCCAATTTTGGCTGCTTAACAGGAACAGTTGAAAGATGGCATGAGGTTTTTGATCCATGGTTTTCCATTTTCCTGGTATAGTAAGCATAGGTATCACTGCCAAACTTCTTTGGAGCTCTATGTTATTTGGGTTTAGAGCTTGGAGCTACGTTAAACAGCTGAATAAATGTTTCCTGATGGAACTCTATGATGCAGCTCCTGAAAATTCTCTCTGAGTGTTGTTAACTAGTTTCCTCTTAAGTTGAGTTTATAGTTGTTTTGCCATGTCCAAATGTCTTTTTGAGACATTACTTCTGACTGAAGAGAGTGATAGAATTTATCCTCCCACTTGAAATGATAAAAATAAGGACAAAATGTATTAAATAATTGTTTGCTAGATGTTGGACATCAGGCAATGAGGACAATATTTGCTGAGAAATAGGAAATAAATTATGTGAATCTTACAATTGGCCCAGATTGCTGCTCTCAGAGTATTTCCAGTCCATGACTTAGGGAGCGAAAACCCAGATGGAGCTCAGAGGGTTCTCCAAATTGAAGAGATATAGCCAAGTGTTTCAGGAATTCAAAGTAGTTAGTTTGCAGAGAGGAGAGAGAGGAACACAGAGATAATTCCACATATCTACAGAGCATCTTCCTTAAGAATTCACTTGAGTACTGATCACTGCATGTATGAGGCTGCAGAAAGCACAACTTTCAATTACTAAAAGTAACAATAGTTGACACTCATGTAGTTCTGGGAAATGTGCCTGTTTCCACTAGCTGAACTGGAGAGAAAACGTATGATTCACGGGGCATTGGATAAGTGTACACAAAAGGGTCTAGATTCAATAGTGGAGAATAGCCCTAGGCTGATAACTACTTCAATACCACCTAATAAATCTTAAGAGCAAGACTCAAAAGGAATTGTTTCCAAGTAATTTAACTGCATCCAAGAACAAAACTCAAATATATTTGTAAGAGCACTAAAATACGTAGCACCCAACAAGAAAAAATTCACAGTCTCTGACACCAAATCAAAGATTATCAGGCATGCAAAGAAACAGGAAAGTACAACTCATAATGAGGATGTAAATACATCAGTCAAAACGGATCCAGAATTGTGAGAGACGTTAGAATTATCAGGCCAGTATATTGAAACAGATATTATAACTTTACATAGTTTAAAAGTTACATAAAAATATGGAAGGTACTAAATAACCCTACAGATCAAAATCCCAGAGAAAAACCTACAGTGTATGGAATAAAAATACAGTGGATATAATTGGTTATGCATTAAACATAAAACATTTATGTTATATGTTATATTTAAACATAATATATGTTAAATATAAATATATTTAAACATTATATTTAAAAAGTTAGTGAACTTGAAGTCATAACCTATCCAAAATGAAACAGAGTTGAAAGAGCATTTGTAAAAATGAAAACAGCATTTGTGAGCTGTGGGACAACTTTTAGAGGCTTGGTGTATGCGTAATTTGAGTCCCTACAGGAATGGTGGAGTGGAGCTGGGAATATAAAAAATATTCAAAGAATTTATGGCTGAAAAATTCCAAGTACAGTAAGGACTGAAAACCATAAAGCCACACACCCATGAATCTCAAGAAAACTAAAAAATAAGTAACACAAAGGAAATCACAAAAGGCATATTATAATTGAATTGCTCAAAGCTAGTGATACATTTTTAATGATAAAATAAAATACTAAAGCAGCCAGAGGAAAAAGACATGTTAAATACATAGGCAAAACAGTAAGAATGACAACAGATTTCCTATCCAAAATAATGCAAAGAAGAAGACAGTGGGGCAAGATTCTTATAACCATGAAAGAAAACAAATAGTGCACTTATGATTCTATATCTAGGAAAGAGATCTAAGATGAATGTCAAATAAAAACTATTTGCAATACATATAATGAAAGAGTTCATCACACACAAACCTATACTATAAGGAACATTAAAAAGAATTCCTTCCATTGGAAATAAAATGGTATCAAATGGAAATATGGATCTGCACAAAGAAACAAAAAACACCCAAAATGGCAACTGCATTGGCAAATATGGAGGGTATTTTTCTAACGATTTAATTTTCTTTAAATACAGTTGACAGTTTTTTAAAAAAATAATAATATAGTAAAGGTTTTATAACATGTATAAGTAAAACGTTTGGCAGTAATAACACAATAATTAGGAGGGGGAAAAGGAAGTACCCTTGACCCTTGAACGACATGGGAGTTAGGGGTACTGATTTCCCACACAGTCAAAACTTCATGTTTAACTTTGACTCTCCAAAACCTTAACTACTAATGGCCTACCGTTGACCAAAAACCTTACTGATAACATGAACAGTCAATTAACATTTATTTTGTGTATATTATTTACTGTATTCTTATAATAAAGTAATCGAGAGAAAAGAGAATCTTTAGGAAAATCATAAGAAAGGGAAAATGTATTTACTATTTGTTAGGTGAAACTGGATCATAAAGATCTTTGTCCTCTTCATCTTCACTTTGAGTAAGACGAGGAGGAGGAATAAGAGGAAGAGGAGAGATTGGTCTTGTTGCCTCAGGGCTGGCAGAGGTGGAAGAAAATTCTTTTATAAGTATACTCACGCAATGATAGCTCATGTTGTTCAAGGGACAATTGTACACTATTGTAAGATCTTTATACTCTATTTGAAGTAGTATGCTACTTAAAGCTAGGTTGTGATAAAGATGTAGAATAAAAACCACTAAAATCATAAAACAAAGAGTTATAGCTAATAAACCAACATGGAGATAATTTGAATCATAAAGAAATATAAAATAACACAAAACAGGCAAAAAAAAAAAAACAAAAAAACAAAAAAGAAGAAGAAGAAAAAAGAAATCCCAAACAGATGGGACAAATAGAAAGAAAATATCAAGATAATAGATTTAAACCTAATCATATCAATAATAATGCTAAATTTACATGTTCTAAATAATCCAGTTAAAAGTCAGAGACTGGAAGATTGGTTAAAAAAGGAAAAAGTACAACTTAACTATATGCTGCTTGCAGAAAACATATTTAAGTACAAGACACAAATAGGTTAAAAGCAAATGTTGAAAAAGATAAATCCTGTGAGCACTAATCATAAGAAATGTAGGGTGACTTTATTAATATGAGAAAACATGAATTTTTAGAAATTTTGTCCAAGATAAAATATTGCCCAGGATGAAGAAGGTAATTTCATTTTGTGAAAGGAGTCGTTTTATCAATAGGACATAACAATTCTTAATATTTCTGTACCAGCAACAGAGCTTCAAAATGCACAGAGCAAAAACTCATGTAACTGAAGGAGAAAGTAAAATCCACATTTGTGGGCAAAAATTTCAATACCCTTCTCTCAATAATTAGTAGAACAAACTGACAGGAAATCAGTAAATCCATAGATTAGAACAACACTGTCAACCAACTTGACCTAATGTCCAGTTATGGAACATTCAACCCAACAGAGCAGCAAACTGCACCTATTTTTCAGGCCTATACAAAATATCTACCAAAATAGATCAAATTCTGAACCATAACACAAATCTCAAAAGATTTAAAAGAATTCAAGTCATATAAAGTACATTATCTGGCTGCAGTTAAATTAAATTAGAAATCAATAACAAAACAACCTGGAATTACACTAAATATTTGGAAAGTAACTCACACAATTCTAAATAACCCAAGATTCAAAGAGGAAACCCAAAGAGGAATTAAAAAGTATTCTGAACTGAATGAAAATGAAAACACAGCATAAGAAAATTGTGAGATGCCCAATACAGCAGGACTTAGTAGTATATTAATAGCACTAAATGCCTATGTTAGGAAAGGATGAAGACTGCAAAGAAATATCTTCTACTTTACAAAATTAGCAAAAGAAGAGAAGACCTAAGCCAGACTAATGAAAGCTATTTCTGAGTTTCTAACTACATCTCATGAGGATGATCATTTCTTTCCTCTGCTCTTGTGGCTGAAAGCATGTTAAGGTCAAAACTGTGATTCAGGCAAGACCAAAATTTCTAAGACCAAATTGCATTTTAAGCCGTAAAGAGCAGGAGAATCTCCATGACTTGAACTGTGAATAGATATTTGTTTGTTACCAGAGATAGTAATTGTACTGCTTTATCTGTCTTTCCTTCCATGCTAGTAAAAGAAAGCTCAATAGTAGTTGATCACATGATCATAGAGAATAATCTACATTTCTCAGCCTCCTTGGCAGCTAGGTGTAGAAATGTGGTTTAAGTTCTGGTCAATGATATTGCATCTATTAATTTTTGCTGCTTAAGTTAGTGGCTAAAAACAATAAAAATTGTTTATTTATTTAGGATTCTATGGTTTGGCTCAGTGCTGGTGTGCACTGACTTGTCCAACCTCTTCTGGGCTCTCTCATTTGTCTGTGATTAGCTAGCTGGTCAAGTAGCAGTTAGATAGGAAGACCTCACTCACATATGTGGTGATTGACAAGCTGGCTGTTCACTGGGGCACCTCAGTTTTCTGCCATACAACCTCTAATATTCTAGCAGGATAGCATGAGCTTGTTCACAAGGTGATCTCAGAGTTCCAAGCCCAGCAAGAGAGAATGAACTCTAAATTTGCAGGCATTTATTTACTTATTTACTTATTTATTTATTTATTTATACTTTATGTTCTAGGGTACATGTGCGCAAAGTGCAGGTTTGTTATATATGTATACATGCGCCATGCTGGTGTGCTTTTGCAGGCATTTTTAAATGTCTGTTTGAATCCTATATGCAAGCATTATATGTGCTAGTATTTGACCAAAGAAAACCAATAGGTCAATCTAGAGTTGTCCTGGAAGGATCGTACCAAAGAGTGTCTTATGATTTGGAAGTATATTTTTAAAAGAAAGAGGAATGCCTTTCTCTCTTTCTACTTCTTGGTGGACAGGAATTGGTTTTAGAGTAGGAGTAGATTTTTATTTTCTCACATTAAAAAGGGAGAATCTACAGCTATAGAATCTACAGAAGTAAACTTGGTATTTTCAGTTGAATTTTGGGAAACTGACTAAAGTTAACAATTTTAAAAGTAATAATGCCTTACTTTAGTTTTAAACTATATTTTAAGATATAGTTAATATACAGAAATTATAGTCTACATGTGTTACAGAAACTTAGATTAATGAAATGGGAGTAAACTTGTTATTTTATTAATTTGTGACAGAATTGTTCATATAGAAAGAATTGTTTTTATTGACAAAAATATCTGGATAAGACGTAGGTTTTCGCAAGAATCAAGGCGATAATATACACTTTTGGGATGTATGTGAGAAAGCGACCATGCAAAGTCAGGTGTACAGAAAAAAGTGGATATGCTTTATGGCAGAGCAAGGAGGAAGAACAGAGAAGCCACAGAGATGGTAGATAATTGGAGTGCCAATGAAAATCTCTAGCTGTAGGGGAAACTAAAGGGATATTATGAATTGCAAAGTAATGATTTAATTCCTCTTTTACCCCAAATCTTTAATAAAGGTTAACAACTACATTTTGTTTCTTTGTTTGTTTTGAACAAGAGTTCTTGGAATTGAGGCATTAGCTGAGTTTCACCTCTGGGTGACACAGGGCAGTGCTGGTAGGAGCCAGAAAGACTTCAAAATGGAAGAAGCAGAAGTGTAGGGTCAGGGCGACTATGAAATGATCAATACACATAGAATTCTTATAACCTTAAGGAGCACTTCTGTCATTCAGGAATGGAATTAGGGTCATAGGCAGCCTTATCTAGATTTCAAAAGGTAAGGATGCTCCAGCTGATACATGCATTACATGTAAATAAGAATACAACAAGACCAGGGGCCGTGGCTCATGCCTGTAATCCCAAATATTTGGGATGCCAAGGCGGGCAGATCATCTGAGGACAGGAGTTCAAGACCAGCCTGACCAACATGGTGAAACCGTGTCTCTAATAAAAAGACAAAAAATTAGCCATGCATGGTGGCCCAGCTACTGGGGAGGCTGAAACAGGAGAATCTCTTGAACTTGGGAGGCGGAGGTTGCAGTGAGCCGAGATCGCGCCATTGTACTCCAGCCTGGGCAGCAAGAGTTAAGCTGTCTCAAAAATAATAATAATAATAATAATAATAATAATATAATAAAACATATAAAAGGAAAAGTTTTTGCACTTTTATTTCTCTTTACCTTTTGCACGCTTCCTTGCTATTTGAAAACATATTGTTTACATGTGGGTAATGTTTAAGATTATTATTTGATGGAAACGTAATGTATGTCCAATGCCTTAAGGTGTTTACCATCCGTTTGGAGAACAGGACTGATACCTGTAAAGTACCAGCAAATACTCAGGCCTGAGTTATGGGTTGATGTACTTGAAGTGTTACAAGTATGTACTGACAGGCCTATTGGATTTTCATGATGTGCCTGTATGTTACACATATCCACCAATAAATGCCATTTAGTTTTGTAGGCTGAATCAAATCTCTGTCTTGAGTAATGATTTTGTATCTTTTGGACTAGATATGAGTAAGACCGAGAAACAGCCAGGCACAAGAAGGCAATTCATCGTTCTTACTCATCTTTCTAAACCTATATGCATCTTTGATATTGAAGTTCATTATTATCTACAACTACATTTGGTTTGCATATAACCATTTATCTTTTAGTCTTAGATATATTCATATCAATTGTCTTAATTTATCCTTAAATAAAGCTTCCAGTGAGTCTCTATTTCTTGGATGAGGAAAATTGAGGCAGTGATAGGTCTTTAAAAATTATTTAATTTCTAAGTCCTTCCCTATATCTTGTAACTGAATCCCAACCTAGATATTTTTAAATATCCTTGAAATTAAATAGAAATTAAATAATATTTTTTCACAAGTAGGTTACTTCCCTCTATGGTAACTCTGCCTCCAAATGTGAAGAGCTGGATTTAATCCAAGTGAAAGAAAGTCAGGGGGGAAAATGTCAGGGACTATAAAAGATATATTAAGTTTTTCATATTTATTTGACATTTTATATACATATGTCTGCTTATGAAAAGTTTAGTTCTTATCTTTCTTTAATCAACATAGTATTATCTATGCATAAAGTAGATGAACACTATATTTTATGTATTTTCATTCTTCTCAAATCAGATGCTTGAAGAGTAAAATGGCACAGTGTTTTAGTTGTTATTTTGCTTGAAAACGCTTTAAAACAAGAAACATTTTTGGAATTTCTTACCGCAATATAAATCAGCTAAATATATTTAATGTGGTAAAATGAATCATACATATGCTGAAATAGTCCGAAAAGGGGAGTTGGGTAAGAAAAACTGTATTAGGGTCAGTATCAATAGGCATACATAATTCTATTAACAAATAACATTAAATATTGTTATATTGTTTATGGGATGATATCATTATAGAAAGATTCTCCCTTAATTTAAATACCTAGCATTTACAAAACAAGTTTAAATCAATGAAACGGTAAACAAGAGGACTCAAACAGAGAGGTGGGCTGGGTGTGGTGATTCACGCCTGTAATCCCAGCACTTTGGGAGGTTGAGGTGGGCGGATCACGAGGTCAAGAGATCGAGACCATCCTGGCCAATATGGCGAAACCCCGGCTCTACTAAAATTACAAAAATTAGCTGAGCGTGGTGACAGGCGCCTGTAGTCCCAGCTATTCGGAAGGCTGAGGCAGGAGAATCGCTTGAACCCAGGAGGCAGAGGATGTAGTGAGCCAAGATTGTGCCACTGCACTCCAGCCTGGTGACAGTATGAGACTCTGTCTCAAAAAAAACAAACAAACAGAGAAGTCGTGTCCTAAAGACTAAATTAACTGCTGACTGTTTTCTATTTTCAGTCTCTACGTATTTATATTTTGATTTCTATATATAGTATTTAATGGTTAGTTCCCCATTTCCCTTTTATTCTTATACAACTAACTTCTATGGGTTTTATTTTCATTCAGTTCTATATATTCCCCCTGCTGAAGCCTCCCATGTTGTGTGTCAAGAGGAAAAATATCTTATTACCTTCTTGTCTGTTGAACATTTAGTTTTCTTCTCCCTCCCTCCCTGTCTTGTACCTAATGAGCAAATTATCTAAAAATAGATACGTTCATCATTCTACAAAATGTTGTATCTTCTCTAGATTGGAGGCCAGTGTAATTGTAAGAGACATGTGTCTGGCAGACAGTGCAATCAGTGCCAGAATGGATTCTACAATCTACAAGAGTTGGATCCTGATGGCTGCAGTCCCTGTAACTGCAATACCTCTGGGACAGTGGATGGAGATATTACCTGTCACCAAAATTCAGGCCAGTGCAAGTGCAAAGCAAACGTTATTGGTACGTGTAATGCAAAAGTTTACAGTCACATCTCTATTATCATCTGCAATAAAATTCTCTATTTGATTTCTTAACTGAAGAGTAAAGCAAATTTCTTTGCTCAAGGAAGGCTGGAAAAAAAAATTTGGATGAAATTAACTGTTTAAAATGATTAAATTAATAATTCTATCAAACTGCAGCTTGAAGCTTAGTTTAATCAACCCTTTAGAAGTTTCTTTATTCTGTAGATGCATTAGTTCACATGATCCCATACTAATAAGTCATAGAAAAATATAATTTGCTTACTGCATAGATGTTTCTTTTAGAAAATTAGCACTTTTCAAAATGTTTTACACTTAATGAGTTCTAAGCAAATCATTTTCATGCTAGTTTTCTTAATAGATCAAAATAAATGGATTTTTTCAAAATATTCTGTGCTACAGGGTCCTTTGTGATAAATCTTTCCATTTTTTTCTATTATATTTCTTTGAACTGTTCCTATGAAATGCAAAATAAGTCAACATAATTCTACAGATCATGTATATTGCTCGGGTTACTTATAAAGGGCTACATAATTTTAATTTTGTAATTCAGCACCAAGTTGATTATAATAAACAGCTACCTTCGCTGTTATTTATCATTTTTTTATACAAGACGTGCTTTTTTGTTTGTTACTCCCACAGGTATTTTTCAGAAATTAGATTTGATTATAGCAATTTATTACATCCAACATTTTTGAGGGGAACCACTGCCACATAAGGACAAAATTTATCATGTGCCCAAAATGCACTATGTACATAATGCACTTTGAAATTTTGATATATGAGAATATTATGAGAGGAAAGTTTCCTGATGAAGTGAGGCCTGTATTGTAACTGAATATGTCTTGGTTCATATAGGAAGTTTAAAAAAGACCTTTGCCTTTCTATTGTCATTCAAGACACCAAGTCATCCATGGTTTGTCTAACACTGACCTGAACCTTACAATAATAAAAATATGCCTGGCAGTGATCACACACTCTCTCTCTCTCTTTCACACACATACACACACAAATGCTTACATGTACACATGCATATGTACATATCATTCTGAATACTATTTTCATTTCTATGATATACCTCTAAACTAATTCTTTATCTTTTATTTATGTAAGTATACATCATGCTACACAATTCAGCTAGACAAGCGTTTCAATTTAATAAAGAGAATGTAGGTGTGTTTAATGGCATTACATGAGATTTCTCTGGTTTAAAGAAACATTACATGAAAATCTGTAATATAATTTGCCTTTATGCATCTCAAGCATACAAAAACTAATTTTTTAGAAAGAAAGAATAACTAATGTGTAAAGAGAAGTACGTATTTGTATGTGCTATCTATGATGCTGAAGGAATTCTAAGACCTTGAATTCAATTTGTATGGCATCCTTTGTTCTTTAATGTGAGATATATTTTAAACTCAAGATGTGAAAACAGAAGTTAAAGCAAGGCCTTTAAAGACAGTGAAATAATTACTTATTTGTATCAACGGAATCTTTCTTGTGATGGTTAGATTCCAGAGCTTGAGGAAGGCAAAAATCAAAATTAATTTAGAATGTGTTATGCTATCCCTACTATGTGCCTATTTTGTTGATTGATCCAGATGGTTTTCTGCAGGAAACAGAAATATACCATTTTGTGAGACCAAGATTCTAATACTCAGTTTATAATTAATTTTATTTTCCAGTGTTAATCTCTGCAACATGTGGCACCTTTTATAAAAACAAAAACTTGGATATGGCATATATATTTCACTTTCCTAATGGGATGAGCAAGTAACTTTATTCAATTTCACCTTGTTAATATGAAAAAAAAGAAACCCAGAAAATACAAGTGTATGTTGTATATGCTTCAGAAAGCAAACTGTTAGAGTTAACAAAACTGTTAAATCTTACTAATGATTCTATCACCAGTAAAATACATTAGCACCAATAATTTTATTAAAGTAGGTCATTCATCTAGAATAAAAAGGGAGAAGAATGTGAATTAAATGCCAAGTGTGCTAACTCGCCTGTACTTGTTAACACCGAATGTGATGCCCTGTAGGCCTTCCTGAGTATCGTTAGGAATAGATTACCTGTCAGGAATATGTATGGCATATTCAAATAAGCGCTGCGCATATTTTTAAAACTGATATGATATGAATCCATGTAGACCAATTTTAATAGTTCAAAATGAGTCATAATTCTTGTTAACAATACAGTTATTTTTAAAATTTGCAGCAATAGTGGTCCTTTTTTATTTTCCTTATTGAAATTAAATGATATGCCTTAGGTGAGTCATTCATCACTGTTAAAGAACTTGCCTTCCATTGGAGTTCTTGAATTTTTATCCATATATATTCGTATATATTATGTATTTCCTTCCAGTTTAGGAAATGTTTTTCTACATATGAGTTCCTGAGTGTGTTTTGACTCTTATTTTAAGACTAATTTTAAATTGCAATTATAGCTTGAAGTAAATGTTTCAATTGATTCAACCCATGCAGTCAGTTATTTAAATTCATAGATATTTGGAGACTATCTAAAGGAAATATTTTGCATCTAAACATTTACTATTCTAATTTTTTTCAATTTCTTTGCCTTGTAATACCCTTTTTTTAGAATAACCTTACTTGTCAGAGATTTAAGTATAGGTGATAAAACATTTTCCTTCATTCGTAAAATGTATATGTGTACTACTTTAAATAGAAGTAATATAAAAAACAGAATTTACTTAGTGTTTAAAGAGGTATGTTCTGAGTCATACAAGATGACAAGCAATGTGATTGCTTTATGAGCCAAGGAGAGCGTAATTTATATTAATTGAAAATGATAAAATAGAGGAGCACACAAGAGGATTAAACTAAGAATTGCCCTGGATAAGTTTTATTTATATTAATTACTTAAATGTCTGGATTCAGAAATAAGTGCATATGCTGTTTTCACAAAAATAGTTATCAGCTTACTTTTTTTTTTCTTTTTTCCCAGCTTCACTAAGGTGTAATTAAATAAAAATTGCATATATTTATGGCAGACAACATGATGTTTTGATATATGTACACATCATAAAATGATTAATTCCAGCTAATTAACATATCCATCACCTCATGTACTCATCATGTTTTTGGGGTGAGAACATTTAAGATCTAATCTCTTAGCAATTTTCAAGTATACAATACATTATTGCTAAGTATAGTCACCAAGCTGTACAATAGAGGCCCAGAACTTATTCATTCTGTCTAGCTGAAATTTTGTACTCAGGTTAACATTTTATTAAACATCTTTAGAGATTTATTATCTTCAGGAAAACAACTAATTTGTCCTATGTAATTCTACTATAATTTTAAATGAACACATTTGTTAAAATAGTTTTTAAGATTTGTTAAAGAGAAAAAGAGCTCCAGCATATGTAACAGAAACAACATTTGCATTAAGGGTTTTCTTTGCATTAATAATTAAACATTTATGAAGTTCATTGCAAACAGCTGTATATTAAAGCTAAATTAAATATTGCCATTGTATTTTGAGAGTATGATTAGCCCTCTATGGCACTACTTGTGAGAAAACACTCAATATTTTGTGTTCGTATTGTCTGCAGTAGCATTGTTTGTGCCTCATCTATCTTGAATGAAATCATTTTTCCATCCTCACCTTTTAAATATATTTTGTCTTTAGGGCTTAGGTGTGATCGTTGTAATTTTGGATTTAAATTTCTCCGAAGCTTTAATGATGATGGATGTGAGCCCTGCCAGTGTAACCTCCATGGCTCAGTGAACAAATTCTGCAATCCTCTGTCTGGGCAGTGTGAGTGCAAAAAAGAAGCTAAAGGACTTCAGTGTGACACCTGCAGAGAAAACTTTTATGGGTTAGATGTCACCAATTGTAAGGCCTGTGACTGTGACACAGCCGGATCTCTACCTGGGACTGTCTGTAATGCTAAGACAGGGCAGTGCATCTGTAAGCCCAATGTTGAAGGGAGACAGTGCAATAAATGTTTGCAGGGACATTTCTACCTACGGCAAAATAATTCTTTCCTCTGCCTGCCTTGCAACTGTGATAAGGCTGGGACAATAAATGGCTCTCTGCTGTGTGACAAATCAACAGGACAATGTCCTTGCAAATTAGGGGTAACAGGTCTTCGCTGTAATCAGTGTGAGCCTCACAGGTACAATTTGACCATTGACAATTTTCAAGGCTGCCAGATGTGTGAGTGTGACTCCTTGGGGACATTACCTGGGAGCATTTGTGACCCAATCAGTGGCCAGTGCCTATGTGTGCCTAATCGTCAAGGAAGAAGGTGTAATCAGTGTCAACCAGGTAAGAAAGAAATGTGTTACGTTTTCAGTGCACAATGACATTCCTTTTGTTAACTCATAACAGGTGACTTCTCCCTGTTTCTGGTTTGTGGCTTCTACAAATTTTATTTCCAAAATCATTGTTGTATTTAGATAATTATCCAACACAGATACAACTATTTAACTTGTTCAAAATTATCAGGCTTATTTATGTTACTATTTTGGGAGGATCCTTTAGATAAAACTCAGCCGATCAGATTTATTTCATAATTGAGACTTAATTTCTTCACTTGAAGTAAATCTCCTTTTAAACAGTTTTTTAAAAAAATTAGATTAAGAAGAGTCAATTTTATTTTCCAGAGAAAGGAAAATTTGAGTTGAATATCCATACAATGCCAAATATTCAAGTGATGGACTAAATCTCGAATAAAGCTGGCTAAATGTTTTTACTGAAGAGGCTATATGTTCTAGTTTTGTATAGAAATACTTAGAATTGTTTCTATGTGCCATCAAATTAATAAAATAGGCTACTGTTTAATCTTATTGTGTACAAACTTATCTTTCCATCTCTTTCCCAATTGAAAGAGGGATAGACCCCATCTATGGCTCTCCTTGCATTTAAGATTTTAACTAAAATACTATACCTTCTTTACAATAAACTCATCATGATATCATGATAAATATAAGTATTTATCAGTTGTTTAACAGCTGTGCTAATTGTTCTGTCAGCCAATATTAGCTCTGAGTTATATGGGTCTATAAAAATGAGCATGATACAAACTTAAAAGTGTGATTTGCTTGTCAGAGAAGGAGTGGAACAAAAGTTCTGTTTACATAGCAAAGAACTCAGCCTAGGATAACTGGGCCACGCTTTCTTTTCCTTTGGCATTGGTCAGTGTGACAAGTAAGATCAAAGAGACAGTAAGGAATTGATGAAGTGTTCATTCTTTTTGACATGTAAGTATTAGAAAACAATTTGAACTGGTTTAAACGTAAATGGAGACTATATTATAACTAGATATTCCGTAAAAACCTAAGAAGGACCACCGCAGTCAGGACTCAGGAATTAGAATGCTTCCATTGATACATATTCATTCATCTCTCTCTCTCTCTCTCTCTCTCTCTCTCTCTGTCTCTCTCTCTGCCTTTTGCAGAAGGGGACTTTTTCTCTCTTTGTCTATATGGGTATATGGCCACCCTATGTCCCCTGAAATTGTTTATAATTCTACCACCAGCTACAACAGAGAGATTTATTAGCTACTTCTTAGTTATAATTTCTAGAGGAAAATTGGAATTGACTCACTTTTGTTTGGTTGGTTACCTCTGAGCCAATTCACTGTGGCCAGGGGTGTCGCATACTTATAAAAGGAGCATGGCTTTTAGGGACCTTTTCATCAGGTAGGAGCAAGGTGGTAAGTATCCCAGAAAACAGGAAGATTATGGAGACCTGGTCAGACAGCCTAAATGACAGATACAGCACATTCACTCTTTTTACCTTCGAGTTAATCCTTCCAAATTTGCGATTAACTTTTTGGTATCCTAAGATGATATTTTTTTCTCTTTCACTGTTTATCAATATCTCTAATTTTGGAAACAAGGTAGATACTCTGTCTCCTGCATAGTCAAATAACCATGATTTATACATCCTTCTTTCTACGTAAACCAAAAAAAGCGAATAGATCAAATGTTACATCCTTTTGAGTAATTATCAATTGTTAAAATTTATTGTTCCATTCCAACTTTAATTGTATACACAATACAAGTCGCACGTTTTAAACAATTTTTCTGATTTTAGATAAACTCTGAAATCCTAGTAACAAACATTTGCTCCCTTTGGTCCTTTCAATGGAAGAGCCAGCCCATCATCTCAGTACTTTGTACACCTACCAGATATCTAAATGATGAACTAAGATAGTTAGAAAATCTTTTCTGGTTGTTTTGTATATCATGCAGAAATAGCCATGGATAATTTAATCTACATCATGCATAATACTGTCTCATTTGTGCCCTTCCTAGGATGAAAAAAATACTGACTTCATTACTCTTTCCTGCATCTTTGTGGCTCTTATTGTGGTGATCTCTTTGCTCCCAACTCTAAGACATTTTCTCCCACCCAAATCTATGGCTCTTTCCTATCTACCCTATATAGTATTGGCAGAATAATTCCCCTAAAGCACTTATTTAGTTATGTCATTCTCCTGTAGGGTTACCTAAAATGGGTTTTATTTTGCTTATCATTTGAGTCCAATCTGGGCAAACATTTATGAGTTTGTATCTTCTGGTCACAGTCTAGACACCCAGCTTTGCACCCTGATACTCCTATCTTCTTCAGACACTGCAGCCACTTCACTGGAGCTACACATGTCGCATGCAGAGCCAATTTCAATCTACCTGATGCTTTGGTTCATTCTCCTTTGCCGACATGGAATGCAGTATAATCCTCCTTTTCAATGTTAATTGGCATCCTCTGACTAGTTTTACTATTCAACATAGTGCCTACAATTCTCCATCACTCAGTGAACAATAAAGTTGATATGAAGCATCAGTGTTTTAAGAGGTGGTTTAACTCAAACTTATAGAAAACTTGGAAATAATGCATTTTTGAAAATGTGCTCAAGCTTCTATTGTCTTCATGTTCAATTTATTATATGACCTTGAAGAGAGGTTTATGTTCAAGAAATAATAATACAGATCTCATGTAATTACTCCATAATTATGCTTCTTTCTTCTGAAGACCATATGGACCTATAAATGGAGTCAATGGGTTAAGAGTAGGGAGCATTAAACATGGTGAAAATATTTTATTTACTGAAAAAATTCAACAGTGTATTGTAAAATATTTAGTATAAAATGTACCAGACTGAGAAAACATATTTGAAGCTCCATTTCTTCAGCTTACTGACTCTCTAAAGGCATTCCCCTGTCCTTCTCAACAGGGGACTTCCATATTTTCTTCCAACTGTCTATTTCTGGCTGGGGGTAAGCAGCTTTATCTTTAAGCTGGTACCTGAGTGGAGCTTGTATCAGTTCTACTCATATCCTATTGGTCAGAACTGCTTTGTATGTCCATATCTCACTGAAAAAGAGGCTGGCAAGTAGATGCTCTATCTGAATATCCAGGTGTCTGTTTAAAACTTGGGGCCTCTGTTATTATAAGGAATAAGAAAGAAATTGATCCTTGAAGACAGCCTTGGCTATACTGGGAATGTCCTACACTTGCAAAATTGGCTGGCAGAACATTAGTTTACTTCCAAACAGATGCTTTTAATGACCATGAGTTTTGTACTTTTTGGATAGATCTCATTATTAGCAATTAAAAAAAATCAGCCAAAGTTAATGAAGGCCTCTTGAGTCCTGAGGAAATATATGTACAAAATCTCTTCTTGGTATCTTTAACTGTTTCTTACATGCTTTGCCTTATAGAATCACTGCTATTCTAGTCACTCTTCCTTCCAAGGATATGCTATAATGTATCAGTGGCCTTGCTGAGTTATTGACCCAGGATATTGACCTGGTTATGAAAAGCTAGAATGATCAAGCTATAGATTTGGATTACTATATTTTGTTGAACAGTGCAGTTATTTTCATATAGATAAATATTTCTCTTACTGAGAAATCATTTTCTTCTGGTTACTGTTGAGTTCTTAATTTAGTCAGAGAACATTTTATGTGTAGTAGCAAACAGTACTTTCAGTGAGCTTAAATTTTGATGGGGAAACTGACAGAATAATTTACAGGTAAATATATGATATAAATTTAAATAGTTATTATTTTTGGATCCTTGGCAATACTCAGTTATGTTTCTTTGTTGCTAAGACTTTAAGATACTATGGAGGTTACCAAATAGACTATTTATTTGCACTTTTATATCAGTGTTTAGTTTCCAGAAAGGTAAACTGGGTAGCCATGTTTATGTTGTACAAGTAAAGTCATACTGATATTTTGTTACAATGGAAACAGGAAATGGTTTAAAAGGAGGAATGGTGAAGTGAAAGAAATTATCAACCTGTTTCTTTTATATTATTATCTAAAATTGGTCATTTTCTGTTTTCTCTTTTGCATTTTTTCTCATTTAAGATCATGAGTGCCTGTTTTAAAAGCAGCCCAACGAGATGACCTTGTTAAAACTCCTGATTATTTCTCAGTGTCTTCAATTAAATAAACCCCTTACTGTGTGCCCACAATGTACAATTAATTATATTATTATTGTAGTTATGCAAGTTGAATAAGATAACACTTGCCCTCAAGATACTGAAACTCTAACAAGGGAAATAAGACAATTGCACACTTAAATAAAATACAGTAACGCTTTAAATATGATCATTGTTTTTCAGTATTTGTGTTGATGCATTTTCTATATCTTCCTCTAAAGAAAGAAGACAATTTGCAATAAACCTTTGGAAAGGAGTTTTGTTACATCTGTACTTAGGCAAATAGTGACTAATAAATTATTCTCCTAATGGCCACACATGGTGACTCATGCCTGTAATCCCAGCACTTTGAGAGGCCAAGGTGGGTGGACCACCTGAGGTCAGGAGTTTGAGACCAGTCTGACCAACATGGTGAAACTCCATCTCTACTGAAAATACAAAATTAGCTGGGTGTGGTGGCACATGCCTGCAATCCTAGCTACTTGGGAGGCTGAGGCAGGAGAATCACTTGAACCCGGGAGGCAGAGGTTGCAGTGAGCTGATATCACACCATTGCACTCCTGCCTGGGCAATAAAAGCCAAACTCTGTCTCAAAAAAAAAAAAAAAAAAAAAAAAAAAAAAAGGTAAATGGGTACCAGATAAAGCTCTCCAAGAAAAGAGCCAGGAAAAGAGAAAGGAGACCAGGAGGGGGTTGCATGAAGAAGACTTAGTATTATTATCCAGTATTGTCATTTTTAAATTTAATTTGAATTTTAATCAAAATTTATATTTGCAAAATTTTAAAAAACAAGTAAAATGTAAAGAGCCTGGCCTTATCATTTTCCCAGAAATCTCCATGCTCAGAGAAAACACCTTCAACTTCTTTAGATGTTTCTTCTGGGCTTTCATGTCTGTATTTCTGGGATATATATATATATATATAATCTTGATTTTTAAAATGTAGACATTATTTGTTTTCTTCCCCCTATAGAAGATAAGTTGTTTAACTCCTTTTTCCTCCTGCTTAACAATCCCTTTGTTTGGTTAAATCAACATTCAGATATTTCGTTACTATGACTATATAAATTTACTGTACATTTATGCCATATAATATGCTTTGACTCTATTTTCTTTCTTCAAAAAATTTGCCTTTGCTTAGTTTTTCAGGACTCTCTTAGGCATTTCTAGGAAACGAAACTCTCCAAGGGAACTCTGTTCAAGAAATCTATTAACGTTTTGTTTTTTCCCACTAGATATGTGAGTGGGAAGTTTAGGCTGGTTGATCTTTAGTTCTGTTGCACAGCTATATCCAAGGGCTAACATTTGCTGCTGTACTAGCAATTTCCTTTCCCTGTCTCCCATGTTGGATCCTTCATTCCTGAATCCTACACGTTCTCTCTTCTTGGTTTATTTATTTGTGTGTTTGGTAGAGCACATGTGCCAGTAGCTTCTGAAAAAGAATACAAGGAGGGAAGTAATTTGAGGAGAAAATTTGAATGTCTGAAGTGTCTTTATTGTCTTCAAGTATCTAAACATAAAGAACGATTTGAAATTTTACTGCTATATGAAAACACTTTCATTCAGAAAATATTCAAAAATTTTAAATGTGTTTGCACCATTAGTTGTTAGCAGTGTCAATCCAGATTCTTGCTTATTTTCCATTTTTTTTTTTTTTTTTTTTTTTTTTTAACCATCTGGAGGAAGTTTATTCTATCTCTATATCCCTGGGCACTCAGTGAAATCCTTTTGCCTATCGAAGATGGCTCTTATGTTCTGAGGAATCTGCAAAACACATTCATAGCAACGTCTTCTGTGTTTCACCAAACAACTGGGCACCAAGCCTAGCCAAGTTGATGCATAAAATCAACAATCACAAGCAACCCTTCACATAATGCCTGTTTACGTACTTGTTGAGTCCAGACCTTCTTTGGTTTAACTTCTAAAGGAAACGCTTACTGCGTCCTCCTAAAATGTAAGAAGGACGACTTCCTGGTTGGGGAAGGTATTAGCACACCTTATATCTGATTCCGGAAATCTCTGGAGTTTTCAATTCGAAATCTTTCTTTCTAGAGTTACACAACCTGAATCAATTAGCTTATTGTTGGGTTCTCCACAGCAAGAGCTTAGTTTTTTCTTCTAGATTATCTTTGATTGTCATTTTCTCTTTCTCTCTCTCTCTCTCTCTTTTTTTTTTATTTTATCTCTGGGGATTTCAGGAGGGAAAAATTATTCAATCTACTGTGTTTTACTGGCAATGTTCCCCTAGTGTTTTTGGGCTTGTAACCTTTTCAGACCAAATCTTTGCAGCCATTCTTGAGCCCTCTCTTTTCCCCACAACCTTCGTCTCATCTAACAAAACCAATTCTGCTGATTTTATCCTCAAATATATCCAGAATTTGACCACTTCTAGCCACTCTTACTTACACCAGCCAGGTCCAAGCCACCTTCCTTTGTTCCTGGACTATTCAAGTAGCCTCCTACTCCCCTTTGTCTTTCTTCCATCACTTCTCAACAGACAGCCAAAGTGATACTGTTCAAACTTGAGTCACATACCATCACTCCACCTTCCATTTGCTTTTCACCATAGCTAATAAGAAACAAAGTTTATATTATTTAATAATCCCCGTGGTCTATAATGTCCATGATCTCCCTGACCTCATTTCCAGAAGTCTTCAGATCATTTCTTCCTCTCCAGCCAACAAGTCTCATTGCTGTCCTTCACAATTGTTCAGTGCTCTATCTCAGGCAGGGATAAGAGTACCTCCATAGCAGTGCTGCCTATATATTTTCTGAATTAATGAATAATTTTATTTCAAAAATGCCTCAGTGGCATTCTCCTGTTTTTAGGTGTGAACCTAGCAAAGGTCTGTGGTGTTTCTTTCACAACACTTAGGAAAAGTGTTGTGTTCAACCTTACAAAAGAGGAAAAATAATAGTGACCTAAGTATCTTATATATTTTTTAACAAAACAAGATACAGTATACACGTATGCATAGCCCATGAAAGGAGCAATGTGTGCTTTGGGATGGATTTTCCTTTTTTCTTGGTTTTGCTTCAGAAATTCCACTTTAATTGTTTTTTCCCCTGGTTTTATGGTCTCTTACAGTAAAACTTGCATTGAAAAGAGAAACACTTATCCTGAAGTACCTTTATCATAAACAGATGTTTTGCAGTAGCCAGCCCTGCAATGTGCACAGTAAAATGTGCTACTACAATCTTAAGCTTTCATTTACTAATTTAAACATGTCTGAGAGACCTAGATCATATACGACAAGGGCAGACAGCACACTGGTGTGTGTAAGTAGTGGGGCATGGAGGGAGAAGGATGGGGTAGGAAGGGATGAGTAGCAAGCTTAAGGACTTCTGCCTCCCTTTCATCTGTGATTGCAAATACTGCTGACCCGTACTAGATGACTACACATAGATTCTTGTCCCACTTTCTTAAAAAACATTATTAAGGAAGGTGCATGTAATGAAACCTCATGTATTATTAACCTAACCTTACTACGAATGTACAAGGAATAGGTTTAATTCAACTAAAATTTATAGGCAATTTGTTAAAGCAGCAGTGCACATTAGAAGGTACATTAGAGCCACATTGGTTTTAATATGCCATTCAATAACTTGAACAGAGGTTAAAAATGCTGCTTAACCTCCATTAAGTATTTTAAAAATGCTTTAATTTAAAATTATTTGGAGTGTGTGTACATATATGAATGTACACATATCCACAGTAATAAATATAACACTAAATATCTGTTCCCAGTTTCCTATTTCAGTGCTGGATGACCTTATAATGTTCAGCAGTAGGCACTTAATCAGAGGCCAGGCTGAGGAAGGCAGGGAAGGATGTCAAGGCATCCCAAGCCAGTGACCCACCCTTGTCCTTGAGAACTAGAAGCAGAGAGTGCTTATTGAAGACTCTGCAGCTTTGGAATAAAATAAAGGCTAATTTATAATGAAAACAGCTTCCTATGACATGTTTTGTACTAATAGGACAATGCCTCATGCTTCCCCCTAGTATTTACTTTTGGTTTTCTTTTACAATTCATAAAACAAAGTATCTTGTTTCATTAAGTAGCACATCATATTTATTAAGTGATGAGCTCATAAACTAGAATTGCGTACAAGACCCTGCCAATGGAATTGGAATCAGATGCTGATGTTCCATTAAAAATCAATGCATCAAAGTTGATATCCAATTATGCCACATTTCCTAGTGTTTGGTGAGACAACTTTCTAGGTTAACATGTTTTTCACAGAGAGACCTGAGTCTCAAAGTAAGAACCTCATCCTTGATAAATCATCAGGAAGGAATCTTATCACAGGAAATACAGACCACAATCTTAGGTATATCTGGAAAAAAAAAAAAAAAAAAGTAAAAGACGCTGATAAGAAAAATATCTCTGTCATAGAAGACTTGCTAATTAACAATTACAAAGATGATAATAGATGATGTTTACTGAGAGTCCGCTGTGTGCCAGGCTCTGTAATAGGGCTTTGCCTGAAAAGTTCCATTTAACGTGCACAGTATTTCTATGATGGAGGTGCTGGGATTATTCTCATTTTAATCTAATTGGGGAAATGAGATCTAATTAAGTAGAAGAGCCATTTATAAGTACAGGTCCATCTGACTCCAGAGTGTATACTCTGAAAGAGTGGAGCTTTTTCTAAATAACTAACTCAAACTCAATATTTGTCTTAAACATTCACACAATAAATATTTGAGGGTGAGTTAGATCAATACTGTTTCTTTCCCCCACCTTCAAGCATATCTCAACTCATGATTCTGGCTTACTGCTTCACATCCTGGGATACTTCATTTGTTGTTCAAAATCCAAGTAGTAGGCATAAAATGACAATTAACAGAGTTCTGGGAAACTACAATGTTCAAATAATGATGAGGTAAACTAAAGGGGTCTAGAAATGGAATTATCTCTGAGAACTTCACTGGAGAAATTTTGGAGATGGTTGGAATGGCATAGGAGACAGGCTTTAAAACATACATTTGATAAACACTGAATGGGAACAGAGAGTAAAAGTTTTGCTGTGGATTTTGAATATGCATACACACATATATTAATTATAATCTCCAAGATGTAATCGGAGTTGTCATTATTTGGGTTATTTGTTGTTACTGGATTTGATTCTTAGAGAATATGTTACTGAGGGCCTTTCATGGGTATTCACATAAATAGCAAAATTGGATTATTTATGAAACAGAAAATTCCAATAATGTTTTTTCTTACATGAGCATATGATTATGTACTTTGCTTTAAGAACTAAGATATAGTTTTAGTGTAACATTTTCTTTCTATAGCTCTGTTCCATCTGTTGCTGTGACAAGCACTATATTTTAAATTTATTGTGTCTGATTCATATACACTCCTCTCTAGACTCCCTGATCGGACAGGCCACTCTGACCAACCACTCTCATGACTCACAGATTTATGTTTACCATTTTCCTTTTCAGTGTTAAAGGGATCATCTCATATTTTAGAGGGTAGCAGATATTTATCCATCCATCCACCCATTCATCCATTCAACTATCTATCCATTTCATTCATATATCTGTTTTTCAATAAACATCTGTTGAGTAAATTACCAGGGACGATGCTGGTGTTAAGATATACAATCACAAATATACTAAGACATTGTAATTTAGTAAGGGAAACTGACTCACATGTAAATGTATCACAATGTGATAAGAGCAATATTAGAAATATATGATATGGAGAAGTAGTAAAGTGAAGGAAATGATTAATTCTTGAAGGAAGCGGGGTGTTGGAAACCTAGAGAAAATGATTTCTGATCTGAATTTTAAGAAGAAATAGGAATCAGCAAGCTGCTCAAGGAGGGAGCAGCAGCCCAGAAAAAAGGAATAACAGCAGAATATTTTAAGCTTATCTAATTTAACTGAAAAACACTTAAAAATTGTTTTAAATAAGAGAAATTATACCTCAGGATGAATAATATTAATATTTAGGTATTCACTTGATCAAGTAAGTCTAGAAGTAATTTTAGCAAGATTTTATCTAAAACTCCCAAATGGAGGAAAATTATTATTGTTTTAATTTGAGAACTACCATCATCAACTATACTGAAATATAGTTTACAAACAATACAACAGTATTGAAAATATTGATTCATAAAGCCATTACCAAGATAGTCTTTTGTTGCATGGGTATAGGTGAGCCACACATCCCTCCCTGGGCTCTTGTGTAACTATTATGTCCATTTTCTGGCTTAAGGGGAGGGTAGTTTCTTCTAAATGTCTTACAATTAGTGCTTAGCCCCAGCATTGCCCTCCTTTCTTGAATAAGGCCTAGAGGTTACACTTCTTTTCTTTCTCCCTTTCAAGACCTTGGCAAAGCCTGGTTGTTCATGGTCCTCAGGAGGGACATTGCTGGGAAATGGGCTCTTCTTTTATGCCCAGGACAAATACTGTGCTGTGCAAATAGCCACTACAGGAGATAATACCAGCTGCCTTGCTAATAACTTTGAACTCTATAGATTCTTCTCCTAGGTAAAGCAACACTATTTTATGATATGGGTGACTCTTTGCTTTAGCTGGATGATACATTTTTCCACTTAAGATTTGTCGTGTTTAAAACCAGGGATCAGCTAAATAATATGGGAAAGTAATAAACTAGAGAGCTGATTTGGACCGTGTATGTGTGAACGCTCAGCACTACATAATGCAAAGCAATGATGTTGTCCTAATGACCATGCTTAAGAATGTGGTACAAAATCATTCATGAAATGAAATCTCAATAAGATCAGTTATAATGCTACAGATACAAAGATTTGGAACATGAAGTAGAGCTAACGAAGGGGTGTCAGAAATGCATTACGTTAAAATAAATTAAGGTCAGTTATAATTCAGGAGTTGAAGTTTAAGCAGAAGGAAAGGGAAAAGATTGTTTTCTATAGTTGGAAGTCATAAAAGGGAGGTAATGGTCTAGAATTAGGCACATTCAGGTAAGGCAAGAGGTAATCTTTAAACAGGAAGTTACCTGAGTCATCCTAATTAGAACTGCTTAAAAATAGGACAACTAAAATACTGGTGGGATTAACCTTTATAATCATGCTCCGGAGAGGAGGAGGGGAATTAACCCCAAGGCAAATTCCCATGCAGTCTTTTCCTGGAAGCCCTACCTTCATTTGCAGTCTCCCTAGGTGCTTTAACATCTTTTTAGTTCTTCTCTGCTTATATTTCTGATTTTTCTGTGTCATTCTTTACTCCGCAAAATTTGGACTACCTAACTTCTGCACAAATGCCATCCCCTACTGTACTTTAGAGGTTTATCTAATACATCATTTCTTCTAAAAATCGTCCTTAATTGTTCCAAATTCTCTGTGGCTTGGAGCTATTGCAATAAGTCTAAATTAATTCTACTTGTAAGTATCTGTGCTAATGGGTAATTTATCCAAATTGGAAGGCTGTTAGCACATTCATGATGCCATCATCATGGATTTAAGGGCCTAGATACCTTCACAGGAACAAAAATACAAAGAATCACAACCACAGTGGCCTTGAATTTAAATGGAAGCCTTCTGAATTTGACTTTGACCATGTGATGAATCAGGTATAAGAATGTATACTAATTGTCATGGCCATCCTCTATTTCTTCAAATGTATATATAAGGGAAATTGCTGTCAGGTGATACAAATAAACAAATAGCGTAATCTGGCTGTAAATTATGATAATATGATAGTATTAGTTGATTTCCTCCAGCTGAATGGCACAGATTTTGAGCTCTTTCCTTTTCCTCTCATGGAGCACAATTCTGTTTTGCTGCCCTTGAAACTTTGTAAGATGCAATGTACAAGATCTAGGGGAAGGAAAAAAACCCAATTGTTGGTAGCTATAAGAAAATGGCTTGTTTTCAACTAGAGCCTGAAATGAGTTTTAGAGTATCCTAATTACTTTTTGCTGTTCCCTATAGAATAGATAACAGAATGGATTCACTTTGTGCTCCTGCTCTCCTTCTTTCAATATCATTGCTATTTTATGAACTTTGAATTAGTGTCATGACAATTGTACAATTCATTTTTATTTGCTGTAACTGTATTCATTCGAATCCTTCTGTGATCCCTCTATCCCATTGTTTCAGTAAAATTCTTTGCAGCATTTTGCACATGCTTGTGTGTGTACCCATGTGTCTGTGCATGTGTCATGTGCATACATGCACACACATATCACATAACCCTGAGAACCATTTCTCCCTCAAATGCCTGCTCCATAATTCAACCACCTGATAGCTTTTGATTTTTATAACAGTTAACTTCCATCTCCTGGGTCCGAAGAGATTTTAAGTAACTTGAATAGACTTTTGAATCATATTTGTATTTCTTTCCTTTTCTTACAAGAAAAAAAAAAAAATATGGGTTTTAGAGTTAAGCTAAAATCTCTCAATTCTGCAGGCTTTTTTTTTTTTTTTAATAATTGAACTCATTTTTATTTGTTCATAGAATGTGTATGGAGTGCCTACTATGTGCCAAGCAGTGTACTGGCTGCTAGGGAGACAATGATGAATGAAACAGATGGGTTTTCTGCCCTTATGGAAGTTAGATTTTGATGGAAATGAGATTGATTATAATTTTTGTAAACACTTAGGAAACAAACAGGATGCTATGAATTTGTAACAGGCATACCTAGCCTGGCCTAGGGAAAGTTGCCTGAGGAAGTCACGAGACCTGACATATATGAGTGAGCTAAGCAAACGAGATATGTCAAAATCATCCCAGCAGACAGAACAGCCCATGAAAAGGCCTTTAGGTCTCAAGAAGAGGAACATATATGGCTGCAAAGGACTAAGCTGGGAATGGGCCATGAGCAGAAGCTAGAGACGTAACTGGGACCTGACTGTAGGATTGGAAATTGGATGAGAGATTTGGATTTATTTCCTGAAGGGAATAGGAAGTCATCAAGTAGTTTCAAACAGAGAAGTGAAATGTCCAAACTGCACTTTGGAAAAAGACTGCTACGAAGAATAGATTGGAACAGGACGAGAGGGATGCAATTAGAAGAGATGGCCTCTGGGACTTGGTGGCCTGGGTGTAAACCTGAGTTTTGCTATCCATTAACTCTACCATTTTAGGAAAGTGTGTTAACCTTCTCAATCTTCTGTTTTCTAATTGACAAAATAGATGTAATAATAATTCCTGCGTTATTTGCATTTCTATGACAACTAAATGAGATACTCAACATAATGCCCCTACGGTAGCATCTAGTTTGAAGTATTAGTTATAAAAAAAGTGGTTGGTGACTTTATCTGGGAGATGGTAGTGGGGATGAAGAGTGGAAGGTTTAAAATTGTTAGGAGGCAACATCCACAGGACTTGATAATTAGCAAAATGTAAAGGGTCAGAGAAGAGGAGGATGCAAACTTTTGTTTTAGTGAAATACAGAATTAGTTTAATTTGAATTTCAGATAACTTTTTTTAGTCTAAGCAAATGCTGCATGGGATGCACCTTTACTAAAAAAATTCATTGTTTGTTAGAAATTCAAATGCAACTGGTTTTCTATATTTTATAAGTCTGCCCTACCAAAGATACCTCAGTGTTCTAGCCAAAGCAACTCTATGACTGGTAATATCTGTTGGAATGGAGCTGATTAGAGGAGGTCAAGTTTTTTGTGGAAATATTAAGCAGTAGATTTTAAATACATTGAATTGTAGATGCCTGGGAGACACCCAAGTACAATGTAGATAATTTACTCAGCTTTTCTTTGGTTGTAATTGACACACTTAAGAACAGATATAACCACATTTGTATTGGGAATGAGATAGTGCCATGGTAGAGTATTCTGTTTTTCTGTGTAATTAATTATTATGCTTTAAATAAAAGAGTGGATAAAAAGTATATATAAAACTTTTAATGTCTTTATTTCTAGGTTTTTATATTTCTCCAGGCAGTGCCAGTGGCTGCCTGCCATGCTCATGCCATACAGCTGGCTCAGTTCATCACATCTGTAATAGCCTGACTGGTCAGTGTGTTTGCCAAGATGCTTCCATTGCTGGGCAACGTTGTGACCAATGCAAAGACCGTTACTTTGGATTTGATCCTCAGACTGGAAGGTACATCTTTATAAGCTTTAATAATTAAACTCTTTCTTTACCAACAGTTGACTTTTTTTGGCAGTTGCAAAGCAATAACTTCTGTAAAAAGTATTTTTTTGGCCAGGTGTGGTGGCTCATGCCTGTAATCCCAGCACTTTGGGAGGCCAAGGCAGGTGGATCACGAGGTCAAGAAGTCCACACCATCCTGGCCAACACGGTGA
>NW_016804690.1:8654798-8660039 GCF_001698545.2 Rhinopithecus bieti
ATATATATATATATATGTATGTGGGATATATGTATATGCCTTGTTCTTCATTGCCCTTGAATTTATTGCATATTAGTTCATTGCATTTATTTACATTTTCCTTGTCTTTCTAATTTAGCTTTAAAGACTGGCAGATAAGAAAAATAGCTTTGTATTCTGCGACATGATTTTTTTCAGTGTGTAAAGTATATTATGAAAGTAAATCACTTTTGAAAGTTACACTGTCTTTAATATTCTACTTCTTATTCTCTGGGTATCTGTGGCCATTTGTCTTTACTCATTTGTGTTTGTTGCTGTATTTTTGAAGATGTGCTATAATGCCAGTTCTGTGTGTGTGTGTGTGTGTGTGTGTGTGTGTGTGTGTGTGTGTGAGAGAGAGAGAGAGAGAGAGAGAGAGAGATTATGAGCTTGTCTAAAGTCTGGACTAAATCTATGACTTCTTTGAAGCTCCTATCCCTGAGACGCTAGTAGTGTGTGCAGAACTCAGAAAGCATGTGATAAAACCAGTCAAATCTGTTTCTCAATATGTGTGTATTTATAAATATAATGGCTAATTATTTCAGGGTTTGTGATTATCTGGGCTCTTTTAAACTCATTGCTCCCCTGCTGCCTGCCTTTTGGCTGCTCCACTCCTCATTAACACCTCCATTAGAGGGTGGACAGGTGACAGGGTAATTACTGAAAAGGAACTTAAACTAGTTCATTTTGACTTTCTTTTAAAATTTGATGTGATCTTTAAAACCAGAAAATCATTTAAAATTTTATTAAAATAATTTTTGTTTTCATGCCATGCAGACATACAGACATACATATATTTTAATCTGTGACACTCTACTTGTTATCTTGATAGTCTGAGAGCATCGTGACTCTTTTCTACTAATGTTATTATAAATAACTTAAATGAGTATAGAAAGCACATGGCACAGTAAATCTTAAAAGCACTGTTAGGATTTTGATAGTAAAATAGGAGCCAATCACTGCACATACTAGCTCCTATGTGTGACTTTTTTGAAAGAATATTCTACAGATTCCCCAGTTGGAACTCTTGGGCTGATTTGTTTCACTCCTGGCCACCGCTGTCTTTTTCATAGTTCTGACCACATTTACCAGGAGAAAAATATCCTTCCCAATCCACTGTCCTCCTTGCAACATTCATGCCCATCAGTGCCATTTTGTGACATTCAATTACCCATCTTTGTTCTACTCATCCCCCTTGTTAGTCTTCCCAAGGTTATAAGCAAAACCCCTGTCCAGTGACCTAGGGATGTCTGATTGTCTCAGCTTTTTCACTTAACTTTTTTTCTTTAAGTGAGATCTGATTTCCTTTATTACATTGCTTCCTCTACCCTTCAATGTTCTTAAATTCAAGGCTGAGACTTTTACCTCATTCTGTTCCTCTCCCATTATCTATCTCACTCTTACTCCCCACCTTACTTTAGTCCAGTAACAAGAATTGCTTAAAAAGTACTGTTCCATCTCCTGTCACTCTCTAGTAGGCCTGACTAGCACTGGAGTTAGAGTCCCTGGGTTAGAAGGTGGATTGAAATGTTTGCATAAATTGATAAGGAATAGGAAGGATCAAAGAAGTGGGTTTAAGCTACATTTTTAGAAGATACTGAGGTTACAATAAAGAAAGCAGAATTCAGTCTGGGTACTGTGGCTAACTCCTATAATCCCAGGAATTTGGGAGGCCAAGGTGACCAGATCCCTTGAGTCCAGGAGTTCAAGACCAGCCTGGGCAACATGGCAAAACCCCATCTCTATAAAAAAATAAAAAGTTAGCCAGGTGCAGTGGCTCTTGCCTGTAGTCCCAGCTACTTGGGAGGCTGAGGTGGGAGGATTGCTTGAGATTGGAAGGTCGAGGCTGCAGTGAGTCAAGATTGTGCCACTGTACTCCAGCCCAGGCAACAGAGCGAGACCCTGTCTCAGAAAAGAGAAAGAGAGAGAGAGAGAGAGAGAGAGAGAGAGAGAAAGCAGACTTCAGATACACAAAAAGACTGAGGGCAGGTTAGAGTCTAGAAAATAGAGCTGAAGTGTGAGAAGCTGAGTAGATTTCTAAAAATATGAAAGATTCAGAGTAAGTTTGGGATTTTTCTTTTCTTTTCTTTTTTTTGACAGAGTCTCACTCTGTTGCCTAGGCTGGAGTGCAGTGGCACGATCTCGACTCACTGCAACCTCTGCTTCCCAAGTTCAAGGGATTCTCCTGCTTCAGCCTCCTGAGTAGCTGGGATTACAGGTGCATGCCACCATGCCTGGCTAAATTTTTTTTGTATTTTTAGTAGAGACGGGATTTCACCATGTTGGTCAGGCTGGTCTTGGACTCCTGAAATCCTGATCTGCCCACCTTAGCCTCCCAAAGTGCTGGGATTACAGGCTTGAGCCACCGCGCCAGGCCAAGCCAAGAGTGTGTTTCAAACAAAAAGATCCACAAGTTTTATATAAATGAGATTGGATATCTTTACATATTAGTTGACTCCTGTTATATTGATGGGGGTAGTGAGAATTACCTTTTTAAAATTACAAATTGTCCTTGGAAATGGTAGCACTTTTCTTCCATCCCTGTATTAGTCCGTTTTCATGCTGCTGATTAAGACATACATGAGACTGGACAATTTACAAAATGAAGTTTATTGGACTTACAATTCCACATGTCTGGGAAGACCTCACAATTGTGGTGGAAGGTGAAAGACATGTCTCACATGGTGGCAGAGAGAAGAAAGCTTGTGCGGGGAAACTCCCCCTTTTAAAACCAGATCTTGTGAGACTTACTCTCATGAGAACAGCAGGGAAAGACCCTGCCTCATAATTCAATCACCTCCCACTGTGTTCCTCCCACAACACATGGGAATTGTGGGAGTTACAATTCAAGATGAGATTTTGGTGGGGACACAGCCAAACCAAATCAATCCCCTTTGTTCTTATCTTTCTAGTTCCAGGAGAGGGATTCTATTTTTCCCCCTTTTCTAACTCCTGCCACTATTTTAAATGACTTTGAAATGTATTGATGCAGTTCTTTGGCCTCTTCATTCACTTCCCACTCCAACAACCCATTTCCATGGCTACACTCTGGATTTTGTGATCACTTATAATTTCTCTATTTCTCAAATCTTCCTAATCCCATGAATGCTATTCTATGGATATATCATATCTTTCCAACTCCAATTGACCCTGGAAGCCTCACATAACCTGCTCCTTAACTTCTCTTAATCTTTAGCCCATTATCCCTACTTAGTCCTCTTTTGATCAACCCCATGCCTAACTTCACTGTCTTCTCTTAGCCTGAGGCAAAACCTTTTTAATTCTGACCCGTTTGAGTACCTGATTGCGGACTCCCTTCTGCTGTACTGTGGGGTCAGCTCCAGGGATGATCACCCTACACCTGCCCCGATCTGTGAGGACTTGGGGAAAGATCATGTACCTATGCTGATCTGAAGCACTAAAGTGTATATACTTCTTATCAATTTACTTTCTTTCTCCTTTTAAGCTCCTGCCAGTCTCCTGAGTTTTAATTCTATGCTCTTGCCCTTGCAGATAATCTGGCCCTCTGCTCATAGACAAAATAAAGCCAGATATAAGTATCTCCAGATTATCTTTTCTCCATCTCCAGCTTGTCTACATTGTCACACATTTTTGATTTTTTATCTAGTCTTAGAAGAAAACCATGTGTATTTTTGTTTAAAAATAACCTGTTCGCGGTTCTTGATATAATCCCTTCCGGTTTTCCTACTCTTGTTCCTCCATTCCATGATCTTTGCTCCATCAAATCCTCCCTTTATTTTAACTCAAACATCTCTCTATGGATAATATCATAACTGTCTACAAAAATGCTGTTCATTCTACAACTTCCTTCCCTTGATTCTGCCCTGCTTTTATGAGCCCTGAAAGTTATTGTCTAATCTCTCACTCTTCATTCACTTACTAACATTTAAAAAGAGCACTATGATTCAAGAAAACATGATTTAAACAATAAAAGAGCAGATTTTTTTCTTCATTTTGTTTCTTTCTCATTCATTCTTTATTCACCATGCATGATACATACATTAGCAGAACTTGCAACATGTAGACTTTCAAGAACTAGTTATGTGACTATTAAATTCTCATGCAAATCAAAGACAAGGTGTATAAAGAGATATAATAAATAAAAACAGATGATGGAACAGATGAAGGAAAAGACAGAATGAAGGAAAAGGTTTCACCGGTGGGAAAAAGGGAGGAGTTGGTGGTGCTTTCCACTTGAGTCCAGTGAGGAGGTCTTATTTGATCCTTTGAAAGGTGACATGTGTCTCCTGCAGTTGGAGAGACCAGTGCATTGATATCTATCTTAGATCTGGCAAATCTAACTGACAAGAAACAGTCTAGCTAGATTTGGATAGGTAAGTTGGAAGACAATGCCCCGCATATCTTATACTCCCAGAGTTCATCATGACAAGGAAGACTATGTATTTCTCATGACCAGATGAAGACCACAAGGAAGAGAGACAGGGTTAGGTTGTCTTAGTGTGTCCTCAAAGTACCACTTAGAAGACAAAGGGGCCTGGGTAGAGAAAAGGACAAGATTCCTGTGGGCTACAGAATTAATAAGCAGGCCGGGCGCGATGGCTCAAGCCTGTAATCCCAGTACTTTGGGAGGCCGAGACGGGCGGATCACGAGGTCAGGAGATCGAGACCATCCTGGCTAATACGGTGAAACCCCGTCTCAACTAAAAAAATACAAAAAACTAGCCGGGCGCGGTGGCGGGCGCCTGTAGTCCCAGCTACTCCGGAGGCGGAGGCAGGAGAATGGCGGGAACCGGGGAGGCGGAGCTCGCAGTGAGCTGAGATCCGGCAACTGCACTCCAGCCTGGGCGACAGAGCGAGACTCCGTCTAAACAAAAAAAAAAAAAAAAGAATTAATAAGCAACCAGTCAAAAAGAAAATGCATCTGACTGCACTAAAACAAAAGGCGAGTGATACCTGATGGTGAGAAAGATGAATGAAGAAGTCAGGAAGGTACCACTGTCAGTGATAAGTCAGTTTTATGTATATGCAGGACCAGAAACAATAGACTGCTTTGGGTGGTGCTAGTCCTGTAGCACAGAAGGGCATGGAGAAAGATATTTTAAAATGTGACAATGAGAATTGCTTGAGTTTGGACTTTTGTTCAACATTGAAAAGAGATAAAAATGAGTTTTCTCATTTTTATGTTTTTTCACTCCTCTTTTGAATTATACTGTTCTTGAACCTTTTTTTTTTTTTTTTTTT
>NW_016804690.1:8660357-8662139 GCF_001698545.2 Rhinopithecus bieti
TTTTTTTTGACTTCTGGTTGTTATTGTGTATACACTAACATTAGCTATACTGAAAACATGTAACAATTGGCTAAGATATATGGGATTCCATCAAGTATAAGAAATTTTTGTTTCTTAAAGGAAAAAATTCACATGTAGTGTAAATGTATATAGATATGCAGTATAGGGAAACAGCTATGACCTGATGTTAAAACAATTTTTTTGAAAACAGAGTAGATTCCAAATCAATTGAATCTACTTTGAAATCTAGGCACTGTTGTAGGTTGTTACGAATAGAAATGTGTACCTTTATAAAAATTGCAATGCAGTTATAACAAATGGAAATTAAAATATTAATTTTCAAAATATACAGTAGATTGTAAGTATCTTATTATGAAAGGGGAAGGTACAAGTATCATGTTACTTCTTCATCAATTTGGAAAATAACCTCGCCTCTTTATCTGCCTAGTTCACATATTCCCTACCTTCCTCATGCTCTATTTGTTGGACACAACAAGGTTTGCTATATTGTTTCTACCCTTCCTGCAGCCTCTACATGAGGGGGCAGGCTAACCAATCTACCTTCTCTGGTCATAGCCTTGCTGCCTTGATGATGTCCTAGCTAGATGAAAGGGAGATAAGTATGCTCTTGAAAATGTCTGTTCTTTAAATAAAGATTGGAGTGTTGACTAATATACAGGATTAGACATTCTATTTTCTGAATTGAATTTGTATTTTGCAATGTAAAGTAACTGTAGGACATTCTATTGCCTGAGAAAGACCAGAAAAGCCATGTGACTAACTAATTTTACATCCACGTGGAACATCGGGAAATTAGCTCCATATTATACATTTAAAGGGTCAGTAAAAGACAAAAGTAAAACTGATTTATGATTGCTTCTCATGACTCATGGTTTTTCAATGTGCTGGTCATTTCATTGTTCCCCTTTATTTCTTAAAATTACCTCTTCCTTTGGCTTCTGAGATTCTACTTCTCTTATTTGTTTTCTATCTCTTTTGCTGGTTACTCCTTTTTAGTATGTCCTTTCAATTTCCACAACTGTGTCCCTGATTTCAATCACTACATACATGTTAATGGCTCTCAAACATATGATCATGTCTGCCATGCACTCTAGGCCTGTAGCCAGCTGTCTCTCTGAGTTTTACGCTTGCAAGTCCCTCGTGCATTTCATTTTTAATATAGTCAGCACAGAACTAACCATTACTTCCTCATCTCCCCCCAAATAAAAATTAGTCTCATGCCATCTCATGCTATCATCATCTTGGTGAAAAAGACATAAAACTTCAAATAATTATTTAAGTCCAAACTTCCCAAGTTTGAGTGGGGCTTAGATTCTTCTCAGGTCTGGCAGAATTGGCTCTGTTGTTAAGCAGAATGAGCCTACGGGCTACTGCTGGAAAGTGCTATGGAAAGAAGAGCCACTCTCTAAAAAGAATAGAAAGAATAAAGCTTCCCATGGCCATATGGGACCCAAGGAGATCAGCAGGATTTGTCTCTTACTAAATCAGTCGTGTGGAATGCTGGTAACTTGACTTGACCCTCCTATCCTACTGATGAATTCAGCTGTCTCTTTTCACTTCAACTTTGATAATCATTACAGAGGAAATCCTGTAGCACAGAAGGGCATGGAGAAAGATATTTTAAAATGTGACAATGAGAATTGCTTGAGTTTGGACTTTTGTTCAACATTGAAAAGAGATAAAAATGAGTTTTCTCATTTTTATGTTTTTTCACTCCTCTTTTGAATTATACTGTTCTTGAACCTTTTTTTTTTTTTTTTT
>NW_016804690.1:8663208-8685870 GCF_001698545.2 Rhinopithecus bieti
TTTATAAAAATTGCAATGCAGTTATAACAAATGGAAATTAAAATATTAATTTTCAAAATATACAGTAGATTGTAAGTATCTTATTATGAAAGGGGAAGGTACAAGTATCATGTTACTTCTTCATCAATTTGGAAAATAACCTCGCCTCCTTATCTGCCTAGTTCACATATTCCCTACCTTCCTCATGCTCTATTTGTTGGACACAACAAGGTTTGCTATATTGTTTTCTCTTGGTTTATTTTCTACACATTTTTTTATATTCCCAAGGGCAAAATAAATAAAATAAAACAGACCTTGACCCTAAACTACACAACCAACAACAAAAATCCATGCAACACAACAATAACTTTCTGTGACCAAGCTGGAAAATCGTTTGCCTCTTTCCATCTAAGTGGTTTATTCTTCAAAAGTTACCAGAAAAAAGGGGGCATGGATTTAAAAAAGCTGATCCTAGTGCAAACATTACTCCATTTACCTCTGACACATAAAGCAAACATGATTTAATCAGTATCAAAACAATGAAGCAAAAAAAAAAAAAGTCTGCCCACTGAAAATCAATAATGCAAAAGGTATATAGTGTTTGTCTAACCCAAAAACAGTGAGACAAAAATGGGCCATATTTAATTCATCTCAGTTGGTAGTGGAGACCCATATTTGACACCCTGCACTTACTGGCACTGTTCTCAAGATGACCTGTGACTAGGACTGCTCTGCCCCACAGCCACCAGGACTGCTTCAGTTCATCTGGTACCCCACAGTTGTCTTACATAACAACCACACATCACAACTCCCAAAAGTTTCTTCCCTAATGATATACCCTCTCTATATTCTATGTTACCTTGTTTTAAGCCTTAAGGAGTTAGTAGTGTCACTATTTGTCCTGTTTACTAGCTGACACACATTGAAGTTGTCCATAGAGAGTAAGACACCAAGGCTGGTTAGGGAGAATAAAGGCTCAGACTTTTGGAGATAAAATACAGGGAAGTTCTTCTATGCCCATATTATTTTTGGTTTTACTGCACATGTTCTACATTTCAGCACTAGGTTATAGATTTGGTCCAGTAATCTTTTCACAGGCCTTTTTCTGATTGATCTCAGTTGGTCTTTTTTCTGAGAACCAGGTCAATGACTTCAAATGAAAGCAGATAACTTTCTTGTCAACTGATTTCCTTTTATGGTGTGATAATGGAAAAATTAGGGAGTGTGCCTCATAGATTCCCTCTCCTCAGTGACTCTTTGTCAGACAGCTGGCTGTCATCTGGGGTGACAGGGTAAATGGGCCACAAGCCTGTCATCATCTGGCAGCCAAGGCAGGGCTTTCTCACAAGGTAGTGGCAGATTTCCAAGAAAGAAAGCAGAAACATGCAAAGACACTTGAGGCCTGAACCACCAGGATGTTACTTTTGCCTTATTCTACTGGCCAAAGCAAGGCACGCAGCTTGACCATGTTTGGAAGTGGTGGGGAATAAACAGACTCTCCTTTGTGATGGGTAGAACTAACTATACAGTTAGCTGCAAAGGACCTGCACAGAGGGGAAGGTGAAGAGTTGCGATTTTTGCAATCTCCTATGGCTGCCAAACCGTATATTCTCCCTTAATTTAGATGATATACGATCCAATAAGAAGTATCAGTTTTTATATATTAGTAGCATTTATTCAATGTGATGTAATAGGAGTAACACGCAATTGGACATCAGAATATCCAGGTTTCAGTTTTGTCTTTTCCACTGGACCAGATATAGTAGCTTCCTATTACTGGTGGAATAAATTACCTCAAACTCAGTGGCTTAAAACAGCATGAAATTTTATTATCTTATAGTTCTGGAAATCAGAGGCTCCAAATGAGTTTCACTAGGCTAAAATCAGGCCTGTATTTCTCCTGGAGATTCTAGGAAAAAAACCATTTCCTTGATTTTCCCAGCTTTTAGAGACCTCTTTCTTTCTTTCTTTCTTTCTTTCTCTCTCTCTCTCTCTTCTCTCTCTCTCTCTTTCTTTCCTTCTTTCTCCCTTCCTTCCTTCCTTCCTTTCTTTTTTTCTTTTCTTTCTTTCTTTTTTTTGAGATGGAGTTTTGCTCTTGTTGCCCAGGCTGGAGTGCAATGGTGTGATCTCGGCTCACTACAGCCTCTGCCTCCTGGGTTCAAATGATTCTCCTGCCTCAGCCTCCTAAGTAGCTGTGATTGTAAGCACGCACCACCGCCCCCAGCTAATTTTGTATCTTTAGTAGAGATAAGGTTTCTCCATGTTGGTCAGGCTGGTTTTGGTTTTGAATTCACACCTCGGCCTCTCAAAGTGATGGGATTACAGGCGTGAGGCACTGTGCCCTGTGTACATTCTTTAGCTCATGGCTCCTTCCTTCATTTTCAAAGCCAGCAGAGCAGTGTTTCCTTGGACCTCTGCTTATGTCCTTACATGTTTTCTCTCTGACTTTTACCCTCCTGCCTTCCTTTATAAGGACCCTAGATTACATTGGGCATTGTTAGATAATCCAGGATAATCTCCCCATCTCAAAATCCTTAATCAGATCTGCAAATTCCTTTTACCAAGTAAGGTAACATTCACGAGTTTGGGGGATTAGAACCTGGATATTGTTGGGGTGAGCATAATATGACCTGCTCTGCCAGAGTTTAGCAATCTATAGCCTGGGGGTCTGCCACATGTTTATGTAAATAGAGTTTTATTGGAGCACAACAATGTTAATTCTTTACATATTTTCTGTGGTTACTTTACTACTACAGCAGCAGCAGCGGAGTTGAGTTACAATAGAGTTCACACGGCCTGCAAAGCCTAAAATATTTACTATCTCATCCTTTATAGATAAAGATTGCTGACCTTGTAACTAGATTTACTGTCACCTTGGGCAAATTACTTATTCTCACTAAGCATAATAGAATCATAACTTTATAGACTGGGAAAGAACCTTAAAAGTAATTTTGGTTAAACTCTACCCTATACATTTCTCTGCATAAATCACCTTTTCAGAATAACTGGTGAATGGCCATTCAGCTTCTGCTCCAAAACATGGAACTAAAAGGAGCCCACTATCTCATGAAGTAGCTCATGTTTATTTCAAACAACTGTAATTCTGCAACAAATAGAAATATATTATTTATATTGACCAAAAAGTTGCAGTCTCTTGACTTTCTTGCCTAGTCTTATTTCTGCCTTCTGAGACCATAGAGAATAAGTGAAATCTCTCTTCTTTCTGAGAGCACTTTAAAAATTTGATTCTGCTATCATATCTTAAAGTTATTTAGTTATTTGCATAAATATGTGGAGTGTCAACAAAGGAGAAAGAGATAGTGTTCTCAGATCAGAACCTTGCTAAACAAGCTGCCTGGACTTAGCTGTCACTATTGCCTGGATGCAAGGGAGTCACTGCCCCTGGTCTAGCTTTTATGAGTTTCTCTATTTGTGCATGGGAAATTCACCAAAAAGGGTGGGTTTGCGCACTGTTGACGTCTCCCTTTCAGATGAGGCACTTGCATTTCCTTGTTCAATAAATCATATGAATATGGCTTTCAGCTCGCACAACATGGATGCCCAAGCCTCAAATCCCTCTCTTATAATTCTGATTCCACCTCCAAGAGAATAAAGATGCTGTTAATAGGCTGTAACTAAAGGGAAAACTAAGAAGCTCAATGAAACCACAACTCCACTGTTAATCGGGGAAAACCAGACTCCTCTAGAGGGCACTGTAGCACTCACCGAATTCTGTGAACTGAGAACACTGTTCTAAGAGAATCTGAACAGAGACCAGCTCTTAAAGAAAGCTGTCCATTCCCTGGGAGTGAGGTTAGCGAGGGGGACAGAGTTAAGCCAATAAAAAGGGGCTCAAAAGAGCTAACTTGTTATTGGAGCTACAAACCATGTTTAGATTAATCTCTGGTGTCCTATCCTAAGTCTAAAGCTTCCCTGGTGCTTTATTCACAATCAATTCCTGTATCCGACAATATTTACCTAATCCTTACTGTGCGCTAGTCTTTGTGTTAGGCACTGATGGAAAAAAACAAAACAAAACAAACAAACACAAAAACTCTGCCCAATTTTGCCAATTTGCCTTGAAGTCTCTTTCTGTTTTGTTTATTAGTAATCCTTATCTAAAATCCCTTAGCAATTGGAGTTCTCTTTCTCCTTCATTCTTTATGTTGAATGATGTCTCATCATCCCCGTCAACAAGTTAGAAGACCGGGAGTAACTCTATATCTATCCTCCTTTCTCTTTTCAATTTGGCATCCCATTCTACCAATTTTACTTAACATTTCTCAGGTGTATCCTGCTCATTTCCATTGCTCCTTGCCACTGCCCTAAGGTAGCATGATCTTACTTCTGCTCACCTTTCCAGGTTTACCTATCACCATTTCCCATTCTGAATTTACATCCAAGAGTACTGAGCTGCTTGCAATTTCATACCTTGTTCTACTTTTTCTTTTTTTCTCTTTTTTTGCCCCTCCCCGACTTACCTGGCTTATTTCTACTCATCTTTTAACATTCAGCCCAAGCATCTCCTCCAAGAATCTTACTTAAAATTACCCTTCCCATCCCTTCTTCTGCTACCAGATTAGGTGAGTTGCCCCATTTCTGGACCTTTAGAGTCTGGATACATCTTTATTAATGCTCTTTCCATTTTATCTTGCATACGAGATTGTGAGCACCTTGAGGACGGGGGCAATTCTATGTGATTCATCTCTATATCCTTGATGTTTATTCCAGTCCTGGAACATAGCTGGCCCTCAATGAATGTTATTTATGTCAATCAATATTTAAATCAATTTGATAGTACCCATGAGCTGAGGCCCCAGACAGAGGAGGGGTGTACAAAGAGAAATGTCAATAAAATGACCTATGTATCTTGGGATATATCTCTGGGCCTCCTACAGCAGTTCTCCCTCAGATGATAAATTTTCTGACAATGACGTGCATTACTGAAACATATTCCTTTCATTAATAGTTAGGTTTCTTCAACAGTAATAATTAGGATAACACTTTCTCTCACTATTTCCACAACTGGAAGAAACTCCTAGGAAAGGAAAGTATATAAATTTGTGATTTAGGAGACAGAGGCCAATTTCTCTCCCATTGTAACCAGTAAATACAGAGTTATGTAAGGGTCCAAAGAGTACTATCATAGCAAAGTGCTGGCAGAGATTAGCGATGCTTTACTCCTGTTTTGTTTACCATAATGAACTGGTCAATAAACATCACAAATTGTTTATCTATATAAATCTTGACAGATTACTCTTTATGAAATCCATTTAGCAAGTGAGGTTTTCCCATAAGGATGAAAAATGAAGATTTTAAACAGATTGTGGGAGAAGCTCTGGCTGTACCAAGAGAGTCAGTGTAATAAAGGTTTCTTTATATTAATATTACAAAAACCATTTATCCTGGCAAAATCAATATTGCAATTCATCTTAGTTTGGTGTTTCTCTTTCTAAGCTTAAAATGTCTTTTCCTTTATTATGTATAATTTTGTTTTAATAAATGTGAAATATATTTCATTTAGGAGGTACTCTTGAGGAGGGATAACTTATAAAATGACATCAAACTTGTAGCTTATTTGCTAAAGAGTCTTGGAAATGTTTAAAATTATATTTGAGTGGCAGAGAAATCTAAAGGAATCATTTTATTTAATCATTAATTACAAAATTATCCCCAGTGTCCTTTGGGGTAAAAACAAACTACAATGTTCAGAAAAGTCTTCTCCTGTGAACTTCATTTAGGAAAAATTCTTACTGAAGTCAAGCGATTATAACAAGTCAGATAAGTTGACTATAACAATGGCTTGGATAAGAGACTATAAAATTAAGAATAGACACATTTAATTGCTCAAAACACTGCATGCTTTGGATGGAAAAAAATAGAACTACACCAAGGAACGGAATTATGTTATACACTGGAAGCTATTACTCTAAATGTAGTATATGTAAAATAAGTGTGATTGTTCCAGGAGTGAATGGTAATAAAAACTGAAATACTCAAGAGACACTTATGCATGAGTGGTGCAGTTATACATATATACACAAACACACACACACACACACACACACACATTGAGAGAAGCTTTTCTCTTATTGTTTATGCACACTAAGATTATATTAAAAGCCTATAAACAATAGACTCTGCATAATAGCATGTAATGAAATTAAGAGCAAATCAAATATTTTTGCACCTATGATTCCATTTTAATTATAATACATAATTTTCTCAGCTCTAAAACTTAACCTAAACAAAACTTCTATATGAAATGAAATTCTGATATAATGTGTATAGATAAAAGACCTAATATAGTTGTTTGAAGGGGAAAATGTCCTTTTATCATGACCATAAAAGGGCAAACTACAGTACAGTGGTTTTCAAGAAAACTGTACTTTATTTATTCCCAAGGGGATATTAGTCCATAAAACAAATTTGCAGCTTATTTGGCAGTCTTAGCTTTTATCAGCCTTTTTAAGGGCGTTGAATGATTACTCAAGAGATCACACTGTAAAAATTGCAGTGGGGAAAAGTAGCTCCGTCCATTCAGCATCTTTATTAGAACATAGAGGTGAATCCAGTTGACATTTTAAACGTACCACAAGGAGAGTACCTTTTTAATGGTGAGTGGTCTTCTTACATGTGCTCTTTTGCTTCTCTACTACCTCATGGCACCAACATTGCTTATCCTCATCAGTGCCATTGGCATAGGCTACATGTTTGAATAATTCACTGTGAGGGAACAAATTTTATTTGCTATTATGGCAAAATGCCACTACTGGTATTTTTACAGTCAACTTTGGATCCAAGAAATTTAAGCTGCAATAAAGTTATCTTATTATATTTACATCATTTGCATCTTTTCATAAATCAGAATAATACTGTATTCTCCAACCATTGTGGATAGATAAGTTTAGTTCATAAAATAGAAGCTGAAATATAACCCATATTAAGGCATCAACAATATTTGAACCTGTCTTCCTCAAGCAATTTTCTTAGTGAAATTTAGCCTTCATAGAACTAACTATAGAATTTTAAGAGTTTTAGGGAGAGCAATGATTTACCCCTGGTTTTCTATTTTTGCAATTGGATAGTCACTTGAAAAGATAATTTTATGGGTATCTAATCTAAATTTTTAGCTGACAGGAGAACTGCTTTTGTAAAAGCAAAATTTACAGTATTCCTAATTGAACAACTGGATTCAAACTAATCTGTAAGATATACTGTGGGATTTTAAAAAGCAATATAACATCTTTTTTGCTATTAGTTAGTTTATAAAGAGAAAGCTTTATACAGGTTTTACCAGGAACAGTAGTTTTATAAACATCTTTTCTATTTTCCTTTATTTTATGTTGATTCTATATTTGTTTAGCTCAAGCATTCTTTTCAATTTGTTGGCTAAAACAAACCGTCTTACTCTACAATGCTATTGGTAGGTGTAACTTATACTATGAATTATTAATCAAAACACTATTCTCTTTGATGGTTTATTTGTCTTGTTTTCAGATGTCAGCCTTGTAATTGTCATCTCTCAGGAGCCTTGAATGAAACCTGCCACTTGGTCACAGGCCAGTGTTTCTGTAAACAATTTGTCACTGGCTCAAAGTGTGATGCTTGTGTTCCCAGTGCAAGCCACTTGGATGTCAACAATCTATTGGGTTGCAGCAAAAGTAAGTGAACTCTGGCTCAGTGCTGGTTTGTGAAGCAGCATCTTGCAGGGGACTGCATCTCATTGTTTTCTTTCTCCATTTAGAACTCATCAGAAAGACTTAGTACAATGTGAAGAATGTAGGTAAGAGACGGAAAAAAAAACACATTCAGTGAAATATGTGTGCTTTTCCTTGATTAGACAATTGGAAATGATAATACAATTATGTTCGTAGTGGGAAATTTACAATGGTTTGTTGGAATGAAATCGACAATGAGGTGATTAAATTCCTAGGTGTTCCCAGACCAAGGGTTTTCCCAGGACACAGGACTTTCAGTGGTAAAATCAGGACAGTACTGGTTAAACCAAAATAGTTGGTTTAACTAGACAAAGACATTTTCATGTAAGTTTTTGTTTGTTGTTTGCTTTTTTAACAAATAAGGGGTGTATTATTGTTTATTATAAGTTTGATATTCTTCCATCCCCCAAAGTTTATGGGCACTATTATGTCATTAGTTGTTTATTGACATTATAATAATTAGTATCATCCACCACAGCATATTACTCACCCTATAATTGATATTTCTTTCTACTTTAAGTTACACTAATTAAAATATCTCTCACATTTATATTTTTAATTCCTTAAAGCCAAAGATTCCATGTAAGTATCTTTTGACTTCTCAACATCACTTCTCAGTTCCTTGAATTGACCTCACAAGGTCACCTGCAGTTCTACAATTTCATAACATATTGACCATTTTCCTATATTTACTTCAAGATCATACATCCTTACCTTTTCCAGAATTCCTAAGAAATGCCTGCTGGGAACATGTGGTAGGAGCCCTCTACAACATATTGTGCTATGCATATTCTCCTTGGGGTGTCCTGAGACTGTCATGAGTCACAATGATAGGAAACGCCACAAGTCATGACAGATCATCACAAACCAGCATGTCTGGAACTCTGCTATCTACATTTAAGGGGAGAGGGAGAGAAATAAGTAATGGAATATTGGACTCCAAAACAACTGTACTAGATTTTGAGGTAATGGAAAGCAAGACGTAGCTAGTGATTAAGAAGATGTATTCATATTTTGTACCTGTGTAGCTTCTCTTCAGCATCCCACATTTCATCAGTCCCTCTGATTTCAGAATAAGTAAAACTAGGTATTCATGCTTCTTTTGGGAAGGAACTATCGTAATTCCTTTCATATATAAATACAGTCTAAACACAAATCTGGACTTCACTGGCCACTTAATTACGATGTGTCATATATTGATTAGCAATACAATTGATTGCTTTGTATGCAACAAAAATTCTAGCATATTCCTTTTGGATATGAGTTGTAGATCATCATTTATAATGAAATTATGGTATCTAATCTTAGTGATTTCTGATTGATTCTGCCACTAATTTTGTGAAAATATTGGCCCCTGCTTTACTTTATGCTACCAACTCTTTCTTGCATTTGAGACACAGTCTGGGAATTATCTCTCAGGCAAAACTGGATAGTCATGTCACTGGAAAGCTAGTCTACAATTTTTAGTAGTGGTAGACATTTACTTTTGTATTTTATTAACTGGACATTTTTTCCAAGTGTTTCTGATTTGTCAGAATTTTTAAAAACTTTCACATTCCTAATGAGTCTTCCCTGGACATATTTCTTTTGGTTTTTGATCTCTTTAAAATCATGATACATCATACTGAGCACAATCCTTCAACTGCTTGTGGTTGTTGCTTCGTCTGTTTTAGGTTTTAACAAAATTTTCAAAACACTGTGTAAAGTTAGAAGCTCAGCATCAGCAGAGGCAATTTATTAGAAACAAATGAGACAACATGCCTGTCTTCAAAGGGGTTCAAAACATAGCTAGAGTGACGGACACTGATAATAGGAGGGGAGCAGAAAAATGTAAATGTTGGCATGAGGATGCAGGGTGCCAGCCTTCTCTCCTGTTCTAGCTTGATAATCACATGGTCCTTGTTTTGGATCCTTGCAGAAGCAGCCAGAACAACTGGCTTCACAAAGATATGATGAGATTGAGAGGAATGTAGTGCTATCTGTTGTTGACACAGTGAGCTACCTCTGGCTAGTATTTTTCTCTGTATCCCACAGATGTCAAAAAGTGTTTTCATTTAAAATTAAAATTTCTCATGGTACCCCACTACACAGTTTGGGAACTGCAGGATTATAACCCTCATTATATCTTCTAGGGGCCACTAGCAATAGTTTAGTAATATCATCTGTGATTTTTTTTTTTTTTTTTTTTTTTGGCGGGCTATCAGGGTAGGAATCCTAGGATTTAATTTCCAAAATGCAAGAGGATTGAATTAAAATAAAGTAGTTAGACCTTTTCTTAGAGTCCATTTCCCTGCTGAGTGTTTCCCTTCTTTCCTTTAAATATTGGTTTCATGCTTTCAAAATGATAGTCATGCTTCTTGAGAGGAAGCAAAACAGGAACGAACATAAATTAAATAGTCCTCTTTTCTATATTCTTTCTTAGTGAATGATATTACAGTTAGTTCAACCTTCTATGAACTGAACTAAAATCATACACACACACACACACACACAAGTATACAGTTAGCCACTTACTGTTTAGTAGTGTTTGTCTTCTTGACACTATTCTCATTGTTATTTATTCATCTTCATATCCACATTTTTCTTTATCTCTCCTTACCAGAAAGCCTCCTCTAGCTCTGCTTTTATTAACAGCTTTATTAAAGTATGATTTACATATTATACATTTAACCACTTTAAGTATATGGTTTGATGGATTTTGGTACATTTATACTTGTGCAAGCATTATTATAATCCAATGGTAGAACACTTATGTCATTTCAAAAAAGTTCCTTTGTGCCCATTTCCAGGCAATCACGACTCCTACCTCTAGCCCCAAAAAACGAGTTATAGGGTCTTTGATGAGATAATTTTGCCTTTCCCAGGAGTTTTATATAAATGAAAGTATACGACATTTAGCCTTTTTACAATGTATAGGCTTTTGTATCTAGCTTCTTTCTCTTAACAAAATGTTTTTGAGGTTCAATCACCTTGTTGCATGTCTCAGTAGATTCTTTAATTACTGAGTAGTATTTTATGGATATACTATCTTTTATTTACCCATTGATCAGTTGATGCATAGATTGCTTTCAGTATTGGTCTGTTATGAATAATACATCCATGAACATATGGTTACAAGTGTCTGTGTGGACATTCGTCTTTACATCTCTTTATATCCTGAGAATAAAAAGGCTGGTTTGTATACTGAATATATTTTTAATGTTTTAAGGAACTGCCAAATTATTTTCCAACATGGCTGTATTATTTTACATTTACATTAGCAATTTATAAGAGGTCCAGTTACTCTATAGCCTCAGCGACATTTGGCATTGACTCTATTTCATTATAGCCATTCAGTGAGTGTGTAGTAGTATCTCATTGTGGTTTCAGTTTGCATTTTTCCTGGTGACTAATATTGAACATCTTTTCATGTGTATTGTCATTCATGTGATTTTTGGCAAAGTATCTTTCAAATATTTTGCCCGTATTTTAGTTGAGCTGTTAGTCCTCTTACTGAGTTAAAGAATTCCTTATTAATTTGGGATAAAATTTGCAAATAGTCATCCCATTCTGTGGATTTGGTTTTCGTTTTCTTAATGGTATACTTTAAAGAGCAAAAGCTTTTACTTTTCATGAGGTCAATTTACTAAGCTTTTCCTTTATGGGTCATGTTTTGTGTCCTATCTCAGAAATTTTGGGCTGACTCAATGTAAAAAAAAAATTCTCCTTTATTATTTTAAAGTTTTACACTTAAACTTTTACATTTAGATCCATGAAATAATTTGAATCAGTTTTGTACATGGTATGAGTTAAGCATCTAAGTTTTTTCTTTCATTTTTATTTTTTGACACATAGATATCCAAATGTTCCATTGACATTTGTTGAAATTGCTATCATTTCCCCATTGAATTACCTAAGCATCTCTGCAAAAATGCAGTTGACCCTATAGCTAACATCATATTCAAAAATGAAAGACTGAGATCTGAGATCGGACATAATACAAAAATGTCCACATATTAGCCAGAGCAGGTAATCAAGAAAAAGTAAGCAAAAGTCTCCCAAATTAGAAAGTTGATTTTCTTTACTTGTAGATGATACGATTCTATATGTGGAATATCCAAACGAATTCACAAGAAAGCTACTAGAGCTAGAGCTAGCAAACAAATTCAGCAATGTTCTTTGTTACAAAATCAACACACAAAATTAGTTGTGTTTCTATATGCCAGCAATGAACAATCTGAAAAAGAAATTAAGAAAGCAATTTCACTTATAATGCATCAAAAATTTAACCAAGGAGATGAAGACTTGTACATTATCTGTTTTCTGTGTGCTTCCAGGAAACCTATAGTATAATTCTGCAATGTTATTTCTATTCACTGTTCCTTTTATGCTTAGCCATGTGCTCTCCAGTGTCTCATGAGTTTCATGCAGGATCCATGTGTGATCACTTTTCTATTAGGATACTAAGATAGAAGTAATTTTCCCCATGGGGAGGGGGGAGGGGGGAGTGATTGCATTGGGAGTTATACCTGATATAAATGACGAATTGCTGAGTGCTGATGAGTTGATGGGTGCAGCACACCAACATGGCACAAGTATACATATGTAACAAACCTGCACGTTATGCACATGTACCCTAGAACTTAAAGTATAATAATAAAAAAAAAAGAAGTAATTTTCCCATTAGTATATATTATCTGTGCGTATTTATTGCCAAATAAACCATTTATAATTATTGGGATGTAAGAATCAAGGATGCCTTCCAACCTACTGGAGGGTAGAGGAAATAAAGGTGATATTTATTGAGCAACTACTTTATACACACGCACACCCCTACATACATATGTGCATACATACACACACATACACACGCACCCCTTATCTTCAAAATAACCTTGACAGGGAGACATTATCATTCTCTTAATATAAATGAGAAAAGGTTCAGAGAGTCCAATCAATATTTGATTGTAATCATACAACTACCAAAGTTCCAAAGTTGGAGATTCAAGCTCGTGGTTCCCAAAGAGATGGATCTAGTCACAGTATTATACTCTCATTCCATAAAAGGGAGTCTGGCATATGCAAATAGCATTCTTGGCAATTTTGATGAATGAATATATGAACATTTTCTAGGAATTCTACTTCAAGCACATAAAGGGTCAAGTTTTCTCATGCCCAAGATGTAATAATATTATTCTCAAAAGTGTTGGTAAGTCATCTAAACCTTCTGGTTTACGAAAATTTCAATTTAAATACCAAAGAGGTACTATTTATTTATGCTGTGGAGTCAGACAAGATTGTGGTTGACATGGTCATAGCAAGTAATCAGCTTAAACGTTTGGAAAGAGCCTATGTGTGTGAAGAACTTTTGTTGCCAAGGAAATTTTCATGTAATGCAAATCATTTTCTACACCCTTTGACATGGGAGTGAAACATCTATCTCTCTTTCATTTTCATTCATCCCCAAAGCATTTTGCTGCCTTAGAAAATCATCTGAAGGTCAGTTTTGATTGCTCTAACTCTGAAATCTGTTGTGTTCCTGATAGCATGCAGAGTTTTAGATGAAATCACTAATATTCACTAAAAAATGTTAAATTGCCGTGAATTGCAAGGTTGTTTGAGAGTGCCATAAATGAGGCAGTTTATGATATTTGTGGCTGCACCAAGAACAACAGGATTTCAAACTCTAAATTAAAATCCACTGAAAGGGTCAAATGCATTGTCAGTGTTCATCCGATCAACGTGACCATATCAAATATGCAAAATCCATGAATTCAAAAATGTAAGGTGCTATTCGGAAATAATTCTTTTCTCATGTGTCATTATGAGATTGTTGCTACTCTTTTCCTATGTCTAAATAGGCATATAGACTGTTGGAATGTTAATAGAACAATGCAAATTCCAAAGAAGAAAAAGACAAAAGGAGAGCAATGAGCATATATCTAGTTTGACTATTTTAAAACATATGATATAAATATTGTCTGCCTTAGGATCAGACTTTGTCTTTAGGAAGCCTATTCATAATACTTGGAATTTTATATATTTTACATTCAGTGCTGTGTAGAATAAAACAACTTTTTCCCCCTCTGTTCTCACACCACTATCAACATAGATAGTGAACAAGCAATTGTTCTACTTTGGTGAACAAGCAATTCTGCAGCATTAATATCCTGCAACCCAGTTCAATTCTTGCACTATATACCTGGAAGTAGTGGCAGATTCCACAGGTGAGGGCTCAGTTCCCAAGGCTGCCCCCAACTTCTAACACTACTCACAAGCTCCAGGTTATTTTGCCTGTGCTTGTAACCCTCTGGCTATAGATTGGGGTGGCTGTGACTCCCTCCTTGGGTTCAATTAATTTGGCAGATCAGCTCACAGAGCTCAGGAAGCACTTATTTTTACTGATTTATGATACAGGATATTACAAAGCATACAGATGAAGCAATGCATAGGACAAGACACGTGGAAAGGGGAGCAGAGCTTCCATGTTCTCCCTAGGTGTCCCACCTTCCAGGAACCTGCACGCATTTAACTACCTGGAGCTCTCCCTGTACCTCCACCGTCCCCCTGCCCCACAACCATGGCCTCTTGGACCTTTTTTGTGTGTGTGTGAGACAGAGTCTCTCTCTGTTGCCAGGCTGGAGTGCAGTGGTGATCTTGGCTCACTGCAACCTCTGACTCCCAGGTTCAAGCGATTCTCCTGCCTCAGCCTCCTGAGTAGCTGGGATTACAGGTGCATGCCATGATCCCTGGCTAATTTTTGTATTTTTAGTACAGTTGGGGTTTCACCTTGTTGCCCAGGATGGTCTCAATCTCCTGACCTCATGATCTGCCTGCCTCGACCCTTTATAGCAACTTCATTGGATAGGCATGACTGAAGCATGGATGTGGCAGACTACCACAATTACTACTTGAGACCATCACTATGACAGTTACTACTGTTACTGCTTGAGACCATCATTACAAGACTGAACGAAGGGGGATGAATACAGAAATGAAAACTAAAAACAAAAGTATTTCAAAGGAAGGGTAACATGGGAAGAAGGGGATCCCTGCTTCTCGTGAGCAAGGGCAGCTGCCTGAGCTTCCACAGCCCTTTGTATTTATTGGGTAGAAAGAGCAGGGAGGAGGAGGTAATGTTTGGTCAGTTGCTTGATTGATCACAGGTTCCTATTATTACTAACAGGCTTCAGATGTGCCTAATCACAAGAAACACTTGTGCCTGTGTTGTGACTGCCCTCAGCATTTCTTCTGGGTGCAGATACAGTTTGTCAGTTTGCCAACATCCTGCTTTCATGAGAACTTGCTGTTTACTCATATAGCCTCCAGTGGTATACTGAGTTGATCATGACCCTCATTCTTTTGGCCTTCAACACATGGACAGCTATGTAGAAATGTGATTTAAAGAAAAAGGGAGTATGATTTCGTACTAATTGACTGAGTGGGGAAAACCAGCAAGGCTGCCTATTCAGAGTCTTCTTGGCCTCTCTCTGCAGCGTTCATTCCTCCAGGGTATGGGACAGGACCCCTCTAAAATGAGGGTCTCATAACCCACAGTCAGACAAGGTAGGTCAGAAAATTTCCTTATGGCCAGCTCTAAGACAGAAAGGTGGAGGAAGATTAGAGTATATTTTTAGTTTCTGTGGCCTGCCTTGGGGAGAAAAAGGAACAGGTAGAAGCAGAACAGAAGAGATAGACCCTATTTTCTGAGGCCTACTTCTGAAGCCTCAAGCTCCCCAGTATTGTAACAGAAGACTGTCCTTCACCTGTATTGCTTTTAAATTGTTCTGAAGCTGCTTCAGGACCCCTGGACAAAAAACCAATACTTCAACAGAAGACATGCTTATTGTGTCAGTCACCAAGGAACTAACAAGGGCTGTGGAAGTTATGAGCCAGGAACCGTGGACAAAAACGCGTGTGTGTGTGTGTGTGTGTGTGTGTGTGTGTGTATGTGTGTGTGTGTGGTGTATAAAAATCAAAGTGCTCTTGAAATCCGTAACAATTTGATTATATCTTTTAGACAGAGTTCATACATTATATCTATTAAACAGAGTTCATCACTCATGGGTCCTGGTGAATTAGCAGTAGCTCTGAGGTGGAAGTCTTTGCCTAGTTTGCAGAATAACTTCATTTTACTGTTCTCTACTTTTCCACTTTGCTCTGTCCTCCAAGATTCTATGTGGTTTGCATCAGCAGCCTCCATTGCCCTCTGGCTTTTAGTTAGTTGATTTCAGCTGCTAGGAGGGACCCACCAAACATCTGAAGGGCAGGTGGAAAAGGAAGTCGAATATTTAATTCCCCACTCCCTGTGTCCAAGTAGAAGTGGCCTCAAGCTAACTGCATCCCTCCATGAGTGGTCATAGCTCCTGTCAGGTGATGCTCTTCATACAGTACTTTCTGTCCCTGAGTTTTGTCCCCATTTAAGCTAGAGACAGTGTGCAGAGAAGAGTTAACATAGCAAGCCTGACTGCTTATTTTTAGAAAGACCTGCTTACAAAGCTGGCCTTTGGCTGGCATCTGGATCCACACTATCCCCAGAACTGATAAGAGAGGACCACTGCACTTAAACATTTGTACAAAGTACGGTTTAAGCTTAACACCTGCTTTCCTTGTGGGGGTCTTAAATTTGGGTAAATGCCGGACAGAGGCTGCTCATATGAACAGCCCCCAATAAAAACCCTGTGCACTGAGTTTCGAAGGAGCTTCCCTGATTGGCAAGACATTACACACATTTTCATAATGCATTGCTGGGGGAATTAGGCCTGTTCTATCTCTACTGGAAGAGAATTCTTGGAGGCTTGTGCTTGGTTTCCCCTGGACTTCATTGATATGCCTTTTCCCTTTGTTGATGAATTCTGTAACCTTTCACTGTAATAAATTTTAGCCATGAGTAGGACTATATGATGAGTCCTTGAGTCTTCCCAGTGAATCATTAGACCCAGGGTTCAGGGTTGGCTTGAGAAACCCTGACATAAATAGCGAAAGAGCTCTGCAGTTTCTATACCTGAGAGTACTGCACCATCTCTTTTGCCCACCCTTTTGAAAGTTCTTCCTTTATTAAGCTCTCCCCAAGTTACTTTTTCTGAGTGTGCTTTCTTTTAGTGAAGCTTCTAATGACTGTAGATATTTCATATAAAAATATTAATTATTTAATGGATTCTTTTCTGTACATTATATTTACATATTTCTTAAAACAAAAATATTAATGGTTTAAAAGTAAGGTAACACAGCAACCTGTACCCTTGACATCTTATTTAACGAGAATGTTTGATTAAGTTGTGTTTCTTTAAATGGATGGGGGATTGTGCATCTTGTTTAAACTAGAAAGTAGTACACAAACTGGTGGTGGTTGATTGTCCTTAAAAATATTTAGCTGTTGTTTTTCTCCTTTACGTTTCTGTATTCTGGGGAGGAAAAGAAGAAAATTAACTCTCAAAAGCAGAGAGACTAAGGAAAATTTACAGTGACAGAATACAATGTTTTCATGGTATATATTTATATTATGAAAAACGTCACTTAAGTAGTTAGATGAATGTTCTTATTTTTTATGTGCCTGATAAGCAATCGTATCACATCTTAAATACACCTCTAACAGGTGATGGTACATTCATATAGTATATTCAAATTGTTTCTTGATAATATTTAGATTATTTGACATCCATAGCTATTTATATCACCAAAGATTGTTCTTTCTTTTACACTGTGCTCCCTGAAGCAAGATAAAGCATTGTGCTTAGCCATAATGGAATGGAAAGCTTCCTCTCAAAAATCCATATATGCAATTACAATTTCAGAGTTTCATGGAACTAGTCAAATGTTAAATAACTGTGGCTAAAAAAATAATGCTTATGCATCCTTGGATGGTTGTCTCAAAAAAAAAAAAAAAAAAACAGAGGACACAAAGAAAGAAATAATGTAAACTATTGTGGTTTTTTACCCCTGTCTATATGTATGCCAGCTGCTTTGACCTAAAAGTTTTTTTTTTATGCTTTTGGATAAAAGCTTTGTTTTAGAGAACTCATGAACCCTTTGTTTATTAATGTCTTGGTAAACCACATGTCTTCTTGATAAAGTAATCCTGAATGAGAAAGACCTCTTTGCTGGATATCTTACTTCAGTTTGCTTTTCTGTTTATTGATTGCTTTGCTAATAAATGCTCTCTTCATTGTAATTTAGCTCCATTCCAGCAACCTCCGCCCAGAGGACAAGTTCAAAGTTCTTCTGCTATCAATCTCTCCTGGAGTCCACCTGATTCTCCAAATGCTCACTGGCTTACTTACAGTTTACTCAGGGATGGTTTTGAAATCTACACAACAGAGGATCAATACCCATACAGTGAGTTTAAGGGTTTGGTAATAGAAATAAATATTCGGAGAAATGACACATTAGTTAAGTTCTTTTACATTGAGGATAAATGCTGTTGTGGTTTCCTTTGGCACAGAGTGTTTCAGACAGAGATAGAATTACAAATTTCACTAGTAATCAAAGAAATACAATAAAAATGAGATGCTTAATCTCTGATAAATACTAATCCTTATCAAATTATCAAAGATAAAAAAAATGACCCCATCAAGAATTGATGGGAATGTGGGGAAGTTGGAACTTTTATAAACTGCTGAAGTGTCTGTGTGAGTTCATTAGTATAACTTTTCATGTACAATAATTTGTTAAAATCTATGGAAAATCTTTCCTTTTAACATAACATTTGACTTAGCAAACCTACTTTAGGAAGTTTATCTCAAGTGAATAGTCATAAGTGGACACATAAGATGTCTATACCTATACTATTTGTAATATCAAAATATTGAAAATGATTCAGATGTTCACCGGTGTTTCAGTAGATTATAGTATATGGCATAACAGAATCCTGGTACATTGTTAAATAAATTATAGGCTGTGATAGCATATAAACTGATATCTTAGTTCACATATCAATAAATGGAAAATGTTCATGACATATTGTTTAAGGCAGGGGTCCCCAGTCCCCAGGCTGTGGACAGGTACTGGTCCATGACCTGTTAGGAACAGGGCCACATAGCAGGAGGTGAGCAGCAGGCCGTCAACATTACCCCCGAGCCCTGCCTCCTGTCAGTTCAGCGGTGGCATTAGATTCTCATAGGAGCACGAATCCTATTGTGAACTGTGCATGCGAGGGATCTAGGTTGTGCCCTCCTTATGAGAATCTAATAATAAATATAATGCACTTGAATCATACCAAAACCATCCCTCCTCACCTCCCCATCCTTGGTCCATGGAAAAACTGTTTTCCATTAAACCAGTGCCTCGTGCCAAAAAAGTTGGGGACCACTGGTTTAAAGTAATTAAAAGATATTAAAATAATCTGAGAATTATACCATTTTAATTTACAAATACTAGAAGACATAATAAATAGATCTAGTTTTCTCTAATTGTAAATATTATAGAAAATTTATCAGATATTTCTATTATAATGAATTCAAGTTTTTTATTTCTCAGGTTAAAGAACTATTAAATCTGGAAGTGGAGTACTGACACTCAAGCAAATAGTATAATTTAATACACACATTGCTATTTCTGCAGAGATAGAACACAGCAACATAAACATTTGAAAGAGGAAGGATATAAACAAGCCATCAAGCCTATCTTTGCCTTTGTAACTTTTATGAATATTTTAAAGGAGCTTATAGAAATCAAATTATTAGAATTCATTGTCTTTAAAAAACATTTACTCAGATGTTTTAGATACAGTTTCTCTAAAGACAGAATGAAAAAACAGAAATTATTACATTATTCCAGCTCTGTCTTCTCTGATTTTTGCTTCTAGCCATGTTTAGCTACACACTAGTTTAAGAAACCTCGGAACAGCAATTCCAATTCAAGTTTCTATTTTGTTCTCTTCGTTTAATACACAGTTTTCCAAATTCGACTTTAACCATGCTTAATTAGTTAAAGAACTGTATAAAGCTATGTCGAAACACTGAAATTCCATAATCTTCCTTAAAATGGTTAGGAAGATGCCTTGTTTTAACATTTTAATTGACTTTAAAACTCCTGCATCGCAGAGTTTTATTTTGTATGCATTATACTGGGTTTCATTTTGCACCTAATTCGTATGACTAGAATTTAGCTTCTTATGTCCGTCCCTTTCTCTTGGCCCTACATTTCTCTTCAGTATTCCAAGTCTTCGTTAAAGTTAATGGAAACTCTGAACTTCATGATGCAGATTGCAAAGGGAAATGAACATCTGTCTACATCTGCCATGTTGGCAAAGTATCCTAAAAACCTGCTACTAGAATGTTTATTTTCTTCCAAATATCAGCATGGTCCAGGTGTCCTGAAACTTAAACTTTTGTGACAGAGAAAGAGAGGAGTTATAAAAATATTGAAAATGATTTTGAAATGACAGTACCACTGGTTGAGTTATTTCTGAAGTTGTGAATTAGGGTCACCCTATTTTCCATACAGCTTAATGCAATAGCAAAATTAAACTTAAAACTATCAATGATATTATTCAAGCAGAGGCATGATTTCCATAGTAACATATTGTGATCTATTTTATAGAACATCACATGTTATTACAGCACTAGCTGTTTTGATGATTGCACTCATGTGGAATCCAAATAACAGTTTCTTACATAATAAATGTGCATTCATTCACTAATCAGACATTTATATAATCCTATTAAACAAGGTATTATTTCCTAAAACCATATTTTTCATTAAAAAATGCCACTTCTGGCATTTCTTGACAATCACTGTAATTAATGATGTGAAAATTATCTGCATGATGGCATTTGAACAGTAAGAACAATTGGTTAACACTGTCAGAACTTTGTATCATTCTAATAATAGCTTCATGTTTATTACTCTATTTCTAGTGCATGGCTAGCATGTGTAACATGTAAAGGAAACACTACTTATATTCAGCTGGATGAACACAAATCTTTGGGTTAAATCAAGGCATTAGGAATTATAGGTGGAGAATCATTGAACTTTTCAAAGAAAATTAATGGTGTTGTCTTCCAAGCAAGTTTGACAGTTTGTTTGAGACCTTTATAGAATTCTTTTTTAGAATGGAAACTCTTTCTAGCTGGCCTAATGTGCTATGGGATTCTCTAAGACATACTTTCCTTCCTAAGATCATGATATACTGGTGTACCATCTTTAAAGCTTTCAAATTATTTGTTATTAGTAATAGCATGCAAACAATGGTGAATAATTTTAAAGATTGTGAATAATTAACTTTAAAAAACAAGGTATATCTTTACGTTTTATTTAAGGTAGAGGTCAAGCTAGCACTTTGGGTGATCACACATAATCAGCCCTAACAATATCTCTATTGTAGCCCCCTTCTGGGTTGCACATAGGTATCTTATGTGTCATGGGATGAAAGTGAACAGTTAACGGAGGAAATAGCACTCTTGTGTTACTGTTGCAGGTTTAGGGAGTGGATAGTAACTCATACTGTTTTTTGGTGTTGTTCCTATTTGAGTTTGGAATCAAAGGAGCACTAGACATAGTAGGCAGATCAAATTTAAAAATAAAAATGATCTTCATTACTGATGAAAGTCAGATTAGAGACTATATCCTTTTTCCTGCAGGAAGACAAATTAGAAGAGAGAAAAAGCAATGGGTTGATCTAAACATAATTTGCTCCCTACCCCCGACTCCCTAGATTCACAGCCAGATGAGTTGTTCCTCATTTGGGATGCCATGAGTAGGGATTTAGTCCTTAAACGTCACTTTAGAGAAATCCTTCCACTGGAAACTAGAGGATGATTACTTTTACATGTGACAATGATTTCTATCACCTATAGATATTAACATAGTTTAAGTTTAGAGTTTTAGACAACCAAATATTTTAATGAGCCCGGGGATTTCATTTCTACCCTTATTCATTTCCATCTTTAATATTATAATTTATAATCCCATACTACATCAAGGGATCAATGTAACAAGTGGTAAGATGGTTCAGTTACCTCTGAGAGGAATAAATGAAGAAACATAAGATATAGAGACAGGATGAGAAAACAGAAGATAAGATGACAGGCAATTGTTTTTATAAGGCTCTTAATATTCTTAATGCAGTAGTTTCCCCTTATCCATGGTTTTGTTTTCCGCAGTTTTTTACCCATGGTCAGCAATGCTCCAAAAATAGGTGAGTCTACAGTACAATAAGATGTTTTGAGAGAGAGAGAGAAAGACCATATTCATATAACTATTATTGTGGTATATTGTTAGAATTGTTCTATTTTTATTTTTAGTTACTGTTGTTAATCTCTTACTCTGCCTAACATAAATTAAACTTTATCATAGATATGTATGTATAGGAAAAAGAATAGTATATATATGTGTGTGTGTGTGTATACATATATATACACATATATATATATACGATTTAGTACTATTTGTGGTTTTAGGAATCCACAGGAGATCTTGGAATGTATCTCCTGTGGATAATAGGGGACTACTATATTATTTCCTGGAACAATAGATCAGATATGTATAGAAAAATCATTCATGTGTTTAATAAATAAAATTTTGATCAGTGCTTATTCCTGACCAGAAACTCTATCAGCCACTAGAAATACAAAGATGAAAGGAATAGTTTTCCTTATGGAGTGGAGTGGGGAGACATATAAGTAAACCAAAGTAACAATAGAATATATAAATGTTGAACCAGAGTAAACTTGGGGTGTTAAGAAAGCACAGGGTGGGTCGGGCGCGGTGGCTCAAGCCTGTAATCCCAGCACTTTGGGAGGCCGAGACGGGCGGATCACGAGGTCAGGAGATCGAGACCATTCTGGCTAACCCGGTGAAACCCCGTCTCTACTAAAAAATACAAAAAACTAGCCGGGCGAGGTGGCGGGCGCCTGTAGTCCCAGCTACTCGGGAGGCTGAGGGAGGAGAATGGCGTGAACCCAGGAGGCGGAGTTTGCAGTGAGCTGAGATCCGGCCACTGCACTCCAGCCTGGGCGACACAGTAAGACTCTGTCTCAAAAAA
>NW_016804690.1:8690168-8704692 GCF_001698545.2 Rhinopithecus bieti
AAAAAAAAAAAAAAAAAAAAAAAAAAAAAAAAAGAAAGAAAGAAAGAAAGCACAGGGTGGCATGGGAGGTATAGGAAATGTAACTGTGCCTGTGGTGGCAATGCTGGTGATTGAAAACCACTGAAAGTTTTCTAGTAAGGAAGGAATATAAGCTGAATTAGCCAGATACTGTAGTTAAGGAAGAGTGATTGTCATGAAATAAATTTTGTATTAAAAGACATGGAAGTATATGAGAAAATAAGGTATATTCAGCAATCATGGTCAGTTCCATGTAGCTTTGGTAGGTGGTACACTGGGGGAGTGCTACAAACCGGAAGGGTATCAGCCAAGATCAAAAATCAGTGCTGAGCCAAGGATTTTAAATGTTGCTCTGAAAATGCAGAAGTCTGTAGTAACAGCAAATTTTCAAACTCAGAGTTAAAGATCTGTTCCCCAGCCAAGGAAAGCAACTACTTTGAGATAAGAGCTCTTTTTACCTGAGTATTATTTTTTTGTTATGATATCATTAATGGGTATCCTATTCATACCCTTTCAAATGCTTTTATTTATTTCACACTATAAATTGCCTTATATGATATTCCTACACAAATGCATATTTCCATCCCAATTCTATCTGATTCCAATTTCTTATTAAGTAGACTGCTCTTGTATAATACACTCTGATCTATTAGGATTATATTCCATTTTTCAGATGCTACAAACATCCAGCAAGTACTGTACTTCTTTTAATTGTCATCAGGTTATAGGTCTTCCAACTTCCAGTTTAAGCCAGACAATATTTTGGAATATTCAGCACTGAAATTTATTTTTGTCTTTTAGGTTTTGGCTTTTGGCATGTTAAATAGATTATTTTCCATCATTGTTTTAGCTATCAGTGATTTTTCAAATTTTGTTAATATTTTCAACAGCCTTATTGTGCGATAAGGGCAACTTTAATCTAATCTAATAAATATTTATTGAAATAACAATGAACCACAACTGCACGCTGTCTAGAAAGTCTGAGTCTCAGCCCTAGGGGACTTTCCCAAATATGATCCTTCTTTGGGTGCTCTGCTTTAGCACTAAGGATGGTGTCTTTCCCCTGTCTCTTCTATTCCCATATTCTTTAGAGTTTTCTGTACCACTTAGGAAGTAAAACCATGTTGTAATCAATCATTCTTTAAACTTTCCTTGTACAAATTACTCTGTGGTTTCTATATCCTGATTGTACTCTAATACAATACTCAACATATTTTCATGAAGAATTTGCACCGGCATATGCAATAGAATGACAAAACCATCTTTCATTCAGATACTCCCTTGTATTGTTCAGTCTTTAATTATTCCCCTCCCTCAACCGCCATGACATCTGGGGAAGGGCAGCTTCCTTCTGGCCATTTGCAGAAGGCCCTTTAGAGGATGCAGTCTCATTTGTAAGGTGTAGCTGGCCAGATCTCAACCCTTGGCATCCTCAAGGCATCAATGTCTGATGCATGAAGCTGGTGAACGTGTGTTCATTCTCAGCTTGGTCAGGGCTTCCTGAACACACTATTATTTTAGTATTCCCTAGGCTTTTGCTATTGCCGAGAAATTTCTGAGATTTTTTTTTTTTCTCCCATCTCCTACATCCACCCTTTAGCCCTCTCAGAGGTGGAAGAGTGACTTTGTCCCAGCCACAGAAGGTCCCATAGTAGGCTCACTTGCTCTCAACACCGCACCCTCACCTTGGTTTCTTGCTTCAAGAAACCAAGAAATTCCTGCGCTGGGTTACGTCAAGATGGCGGCGTCCACATTAAACCCCCTGCTGAGGCGGCTTCCTAACTTTTCTCTCTTCCGAGGTGCCCAGGGAGTTCAGGTTCCCCTCTAGACTCTTGGCACCAAAGCTCCCTCTGAGAAGGATTCTTGGTCCCCAGTTCCCATTTTCCCTTATAAGAATGAACCCTGGAAATACCTGGAATCAGAAGAATACCAGGAGGGATAGGTTCTTGCCGTATCTGGGCTGACTACCACGGCAATCACAAGGTGGTATACCCCTACAGTGGGCTCGAAATACATAGAGAATGCGGGAATAAAATTGCTGGGAATCCCTGCCCCATCTGCCGAGATCGTAAGTTGCATGTTGTGCTCTTGGAAGAGTTTGTCCGCGGTTATCATCTTCCATGCTCCATACACAGGAATCTGCATAAAGCAGCACATGAGATTGACACGGGCCATCTAGGAAGCCAGGGATCATGGTCTCCTCAGGAACCACATGCCCCAGATTAAAACCTGGGACCTTCACTTCAGTACCTCTCATGGGACTGTGAGTGCTCTTCGGCCAGCCCCTACCCTGATCTCAGGCGACCCCTGGTACCCATGGTACAACTGAAAACAGTCACCAGAGAGAGAACTGTCTCACCTTCCTCGGCTCTATCAGGGTCATCTCTGACAAGACAGTGGCCCCCACCTGAGTCAATGCCCAAGATGCCCCCCACAACACCAGCGGAAGCCTCCTCCACTGAGCAGTCAGACCCCACAATGCTCTATAGGAGCTGTAGACTGGGAAGAAGGGCCGGGTGCAGTGGCTCATGCCTCTCATTCCAGCACTTTGGGAGGCTGAGGTGGGTGGATCACTTGAGCCTATGGGTTCAAACCAGCCCAGGCAAAATGGTGCAACCCCATCTCTACAAAAAATACAAAAATTAGCCAGGCATGGTGGTGGGCGCCTGTAGTCCCAGCTATTCTATTCGGGAGACTGAGACAGGAGAATCGCTTGAACCCGGGAGGCAGAGGTTACAGTGAGCCGAGATTGTGCTACTGCACTCCAGCCTGGGTGACAAAGAATGCCAAGGTTTACATGATAGGTTATCACCTGAAGAGTTGTATCTTTTGTGGACAATGGCAGATCCAGGAAAGAAATGAAAGTTGCTGATGGGGATAAATCTAGGCTAGGGGAGAACAATACATATGTGTATGGGAAACCCCAACCCCTATGTACTGTAAATAGATGGGCTAGGCTAAACATTGTTGCTGTTTCAGTCTTTTGCGAACTCAACTTTTCCACAATAAAGCTCTATCTCCTGTTGGAAGGAAGGAAGGAAGGAAGGAAGGAAGGAAGGAAGGAAGGAAGGAAGGAAGGAAGGAGAAGGGGAAGGGGAGAGAAGGGGAAGGGGAGGGGAAGGAGGGACGGAAGGAAGGAAGGATGGAAGGAAGGAAGGAAGGAAGGAAGGAAGGAAGGAAGGAAGGAAGGAAGAAGGGGAAGGGGAAGCACATAAATGTGCTGGGACCTTCATATTGCTATAGGGCACCCCTGCATAATGGAACCCTCCTCCCATCTCCCATACAAACGGCCCCATCAGGGAGCAGGCAGCAGCCACTCTGGCATTTGTGTGTTTCACAATCCTACAATGTGTTTCCTGTCCTTAGAGAGCAAGGATTTCCAGTCACGTGCCTAATCACCTCCACTCCCTATCTGATTTTTTTAAAACCTCTTTGTAACTGCTTCTCTCTGCCCACACAATCCTTCATGCATAGAAGTCCTGCTTATCTGAAACGTCTGTTGTGTAAATTCCTCATTGCTGATAACAAATGTCTCCAAAATTTAGCTGCTTAAGACAATAAACATTTATAATTTCTGTAGGTCAGAAAATAAGAAAATTTTCCAGTCAAGATGTTGGCCAGGTGACAGATTTACCCCTTGGTGGTAGTCTACTGACCCTTAGTCAGGTGTGTTTAGTGTTTAACAAGCAAACCAGTTACATAGAGGAAACGTAGTTACTTTTCTGTTTTGGAGAACTACAAGAACTTTCCCTTAGACCCTCTAACAAAAGGACATTATGAAAAGCAAAACAAGAGTTAAAACAAACATCTAAATATTCTTTATTACAAATGACGCTTTTCTTATGTTGTACTCAATAATAAAAGCAATCAACCGGTATTTACATTCTTTCTTTCTTTCTTTTTTTTTTTTTTTTTGAGACGGAGTCTCACTCTGTCGCCCAAACTGGAGTGCAGTGGCCGGATCTCAGCTCACTGCAAGCTCTGCCTTTCGGGTTCACGCCAGTCTCCTGCCTCAGCCTCCCGAGTAGCTGGGACTACAGGCGCCTGCCACCTCGCCCACCTAGTTTTTTGTATTTTTTTAGTAGAGACGGGGTTTCACCGTGTTAGCCAGGATGGTCTCGATCTTCTGACCTTGTGATCCGCCCATCTCGGCCTCCCAAAGTGCTGGGATTACAGGCTTGAGCCACCGCGCCCAGCATTATTTTAATTTTAAAAATATGAAATGTATCCTTAACCAAAAGAATAAATCGGTATAGTTTATGTAATTAAATAATATGATAGGAAAGCAGTTAGCAATGATTCTTCACCAACTTGTGAAATGTAACTTTTTTTTTCTTTTCATTTCAGGTGTTCAATACTTCTTAGACACTGACCTGTTACCATATACCAAATATTCCTATTACATTGAGACCACCAATGTGCATGGTTCAACAAGGAGTGTAGCTGTCGCTTTCAGGACAAAACCAGGGGTCCCAGAGGGAAACTTGACTTTAAGTTATATCATTCCTGTTGGCTCAGACTCTGCGACACTTACCTGGACAACACTCTCCAATCAATCTGGTCCTATAGAGAAGTATATTTTGTCCTGTGTCCCTTTGGCTGGTGGTCAGCCATGTGTTTCCTACGAAGGTCATGAAACCTCAGCTACCATCTGGAATCTGGTTCCATTTGCCAAGTACTATTTTTCTGTACAGGCGTGTACTAGTGGGGGCTGTTTACACAGCTTGCCTATTACTGTGACCACAGCCCAGGCCCCTCCCCAAAGACTAAGTCCACCTAAGGTGCAGAAAATCAGTTCGACAGAACTTCATGTAGAATGGTCTCCACCAATGGAACTAAATGGTAAGAATCCAAGGCCAAGATTCCCCTTCTTGGGCAAGACATGAATGAGAATCTATTGTAATTGTGCAATTAGGAGTTTGGCAATTGTATTCCTTTTTATAGCTGTACAATATAATAATTAAGAAACAGTTTCTAAAGATATAAGATAGTGTTTGTCCTGGTTAGTGGAACAAGTGTATTTCTTCTAATCTAATAACAAATTCCATTCAATTAAATTGCCCCTTAAAAGGCTAATATTATCTTTGCTCTTAATGACATCTGCCATAACACAAATGATGTTTATAATTTGAAACTCACTTATGAAATGCATTATATTTGACTGTGTCACGTTAGGGCACCCACAAGCAACACATTTTCTCTTCTAAGCAAGAAAAAGATATAAAATAATACAAAAAATATGTATATAAGCTAACTGACTCCATTAAGTTAATTTTTGCATTCATACAATTGAACCCTTGGTTATATAGGCCAGACACACATTCACAGATTTGTAATCATTTATATCATGTACGTATTATAGCAAAATCTTCCTTTAGATTTGTAAAGTTTTTTGGTAAAACTGGGTAGAAATTGACTATAACATTTATACAAGCAGGGCTTATGTTAAACAAGTTAAATTAAAACCTCCAAATTTGAAAGGATACAGACTGAAACTACAGTGATCAATTTCCCCAAAAGAATTGACTATTCTTAATAGAAATTATGACCATTAATTCCAAAAAAGATTGAATTTAGCTATGATAAAGTTTAGTTATTTTTTGTCTATATGTTGTCCATTTTGGTTTGTTTTCCCCATGCATATGCCTTTAATAGTATATTATACATTCATCTACACATCAGTTTGTTGTCTTCTATGTACCTATCATCTAGATTACAAAACTACTAAATCACTACATTTTGAATGCTAAGGAAATTGACAGTAATCTAATTAGAAGGATAATGAAAATCCAGCACTCTTTAAATGACCTGACCCTACCATACTCCTAAAGTAACCCCCTTTGTCTGATGAGTTACCTAGATTCACTATTTAACTTCTCCAGGAATAATTATAAGATATGAACTATACATGAGAAGACTGAGATCTACTAAAGAAACCACATCTGAGGAAAGTCGAGTTTTTCAGAGCAGTGGCTGGCTCAGTCCTCAGTCATTTGGAGAATCGGCCAATGAAAATGCATTAAAACCTCCTCAAACAATGACAACCATCACTGGCTTGGAGCCATATACCAAGTATGAGTTTAGTGTCTTAGCTGTGAATATGGCTGGAAGTGTGTCTTCTGCCTGGGTCTCAGAAAGAACGGGAGAATCAGGTAAGTATCAATGCTTTAAGTTCTACTTTTAAAACCTCTGAATGCAAGTGCTTCCTCAAATTAAAGTCAAAGTACTGCTAAAGTACATTTTGAAAAGCAAGAATTAGAAACTTCCACAGACCAAGGAAAATTTTCGTATATATGGGTTTGTTACATAAACAACTCAAGGTCATAAAGTACTTGCAGTAAGTTTTAGGGGGCAAAAGTAAATGCTTTAGTTATTAATTCATGGGGCGAAAATGGCTTAACTATAGTTATAGTCTTTTGGGAATGTTTGTCAAAAATAGCATTTGGTTTCCACTCCTGAAGTGGATTGGACACATGTCTCATCTTGCTCCATATACAGCATAATTTATGTTCAGTGAAAGAGATAACAGTCAACCAATTCCACAAATTTGTCTTGGTTTTTATTTATCTTTCCAAAATAAATAGTTCAGGTACTAGAATATATATAATGACAGAATCCTGGACATCAAAATCTATAATTCACAAGTGTGCTTGTAAGCAGTTGGCATGATGATAAGGAAGGAGGACAACATATCTAAATTTTCTGGAGTATCTTCATTAAGGCAAAAATTTTTAATCCTCCACTTTATTTTTTATATTAAAAACACTTCAAATTTCATGAGCCTTTAAGAAAAAAACATACTTTTGTTATGTGTTTAATCTGTCGATATCAAAGAAACCCAAGTCCTGATCTAAACTTGACCTGTTAGGAGTATGGAGGATGAGGGTAGCTTTAGGTTGATGTCCAAGGGAATCATTTCATGAATAAAATACACATTGTGCTTGAGCATCTCTTAATGATGACCAGCCATCTTGGACAAATAATAGAGCCATGATAGCACAAGTGATGAGGCATGGCATTCTGGAAGGGGAAAATCAAGGTCAGAAATGAAAAGTAATGGGTAAAACTGCAATACTGGGCCCTTGTAATCTTATGGGTCACTAACTAATGAAAGTGCAATGAGTTCCTTTGATAATACACCTTTGGTTAGCACATTTAAAATCCTTGTAAAGAGCTCAAGAGTGGCAGAGGGGAAATGCATGTGTATGTAACCTGAACATTTCAATAAAAAGTTAACAAAAACTTTGAGACATTCATTGGGGTTATTTAGGAGGCTTTAGGTTTACTTCTTTCTGAAGAATAATATTCAGCCAGCTGAATTGGATTGGCTCAATGACATATTTCCCTACGTGGGAAATCCATTACATCACCATGCATTTTTCTGAACTTTTTGAACTGAGATATTCTATTTTTGTGACTTCTTTTAGATACCCATAAGACTTACAATTTTCTATCTAACTATCCATTAGTTATCTTTATGAACACAAGCAAATTCCTATGAGATTTTTATTTTGTAAATAGAAAGTAGCTGGTAATATGAAGATGGAGAATATACTTTCAGGTAACATTTAAAAAAGTGAATACCTCAGGAGATCGAGACCATCCTGGCTAACACGGTGAAAACCCCGTCTCTACAAAAAATACAAAAAAATAGCCGGGCGAGGTGGTGGTCCTTTAGGTCCCAGCTACTCGGGAGGGCCTGAGGCAGAAATGCCCTGTGAAACCCGGGAGGCAGAGGCTTGCAGTGAGCTGAGCTTGAGATCGGCCACAGCACTTCCAGCCTGGCGGCAGAGCGAGACTCCGTCTCAAAAAAAAAAAAAAAAAAAAAAAAAAAAAGTGAATACCTTTGACATATACCAGCATATTCTTGGGCTTTTTCAAAGCAGAATATTTTAAAAGGTACAAGGTATTTCAGAAACCGAAATGAATGTGTGAATTCAGTTTGAAAATATATAGGGACGGCATTCACTGTTTTGATGTTGTTGTTATTGTTCTCATTGACAGCACCTGTATTCATGATCCCTCCTTCAGTCGTTCCACTCTCTTCGTACTCTCTCAATATCTCCTGGGAGAAGCCAGCAGATAATGTTACAAGAGGAAAAGTTGTGGGGTATGACATCAATATGATTTCTGAGCAATCACTTCAGCAGTCTATTCCTGTGGTGTTTTCACAGGTATTGTTATTTTTAACTAGTGTCCTTTCAGAATTGGCTTAGGACTTCATTTGGACATTTTTTGAGTTTGCAGAATTCTGTGACAGAAGTCTCCCTCTATATTGGTTAAATGGGGCATTTTTTAAGTATAATATTATGTGTATAAGCCACCCTCTTTGTATGTCACTTGTTTTTTTCTGGTATAACCATATATTGAAACTAAGTTGGTAGAATTTATTTCACAAGACTTGCTTTTTGCATTTATCACGTATTCTTAAATATTTTACAGGAAGTTGACTTTCATTAACTGTGTACTATCATGTTATTTGGACACACAATGATTATTTAACCAGTCCACAGTCAGTTGATATTGTATTGTATTAATTCTTTTGGAAATATAAATAACATTGATAAAAACTTCTTACATGTACATTTCTTACACATTTCTACTTCCTTCAAAAAATCCGAAGAATTAAATTTATCACAGATTACATCAAAATGAATTACGAATATGTTCAAGGTTTTGAATATAGAGTAACATATTGCCTTCTAGTAATTCATCCTCCAGCTAGCAGTAGTAAGAATAATTATCATAGCTAAAAGTTACTGAGGCTTTACTGTGTACATGGACCAATTCATTTAATACACATAGCACTCCGAGAGGATGAGAGGCTCTTGTTCTCTCCAGTTGTGGCTGATATAATTCTCTGCCCATTTTACCAGCATCCAGGTGGCCAATAGCAGAAGCTGGTGGAAGGATGTCAACTGAACGAGTTATTCTGTGTACTTGGTTGCTCAGTGCCTCTTCTGAGAGAGATGCTCTTCGCTGGCATTAGCATAAGATAAAAAGATCTTTACACTTTATGCCTACTCCCATAGATCTAGCTACATTTTTCTTTCCCAGAATTCCTAGTTCCTGATCCTTCCATCTTTCTTTTTGCATTCCCTTGGCCAATATTTCCAAGCCACTGCCATATTGTCCAGGAATATTTTACCTTGAGACACGTCTCTTTCCACACAACATGTGTGAGCAAGTGAACTGCCTGAAGTTCTGCCCATTAAGAGGATTTCTTCTCTCTGCTGTTTCACAGGGCCATTTCTGATGAGGGTTGTAGAGCAACAGCTACCATTTTTGACTTGCAGCCACATACCAAGACGTTCTATCTGTAAACTAAACTCTGCTTTTTTTCCCCCCATTCTTTTATCTCTTAAGGGAACTCCCATGGGTCATAGGTATGAGCTGAGGTTGAGCCACCAGTATAAGAATGGTAGATGTCATGGGGGCCTGAACCACCTGCTTGTACAATGTATTACAGCTTTTGGCTCTCTTATACCCAATCTCAGGCATCCACTCCCATTTTATGATGCATTTCTGTTGCGCCCTTCTAACCTCAAGACTTGGCTGAGACAATTCCCAGATCATAAAAAAGTAGCTCTAGCTGCATGACTATTTGGTGTTCCATGACAAGTTGTTCTGTTTTTACTGAGGCCTGAAAACATGCTAGGGCCATTTAGCAAATGGTATATAGTTTCCATTACATGTTATGTCTTTGTTCCAAGCTCTTGGGGTCTATGTGCCTTGTGATTTTCTTTCTGTATGTGCCTTGAAACATCTTTTCCCACCATGCTTACTTCTAGTGCTGTAAAATTTACTACACATTATGTCCCAAGTGGCTGATCTGCCTGTACCACAGGCTGGACCTGGTGCAGAGCCCTTTCCTACTCTGGGATGCACTCAAAACTGGCAGCATTTCATATTATTCAGTAAATTATTCAGAACAGTATTCTTAAATGTGGAACATGCTCCCTTCAGAACGTGAAGAGGTCAACTAGACATTCTGTTTCCTTCTTAGTGGTGGTAGATGCAAGGTGCAATTTGTCCTGTATTTTGGAGGGGATATCCTAGCATGTCTCAGGCCACATGAACTCCTAAAAACTTCACTGATATGGCAGATGACTTAATCTTCATAATATTGCTCTCCCACCTTCTAGAACACATATGTCTTGCCTCTGCATACCTACCATTTCCTGCTTATCTGATTCATTTAATACGATGCTATTGACATAGAGAAAGAATACTGTCAAGGTGGCTTTTATAGTTTGTCTTAAATTGGTGATTAATCACCCTCAGATTTCCTTTGTCTTTCTTCAGTGCATTGATAGCAACCAGCAAGATCCATGCATAGTCCTTATAATTACTAGTTTCCCCAGAGTAGTCCTTATCATTACTGATTCCACCAAACCAGTGAATTACCTTCTACTGGTAACTCATCGCAGTTCACCACTAATGGAAGTTTCAGCATTGAACCACTAGGGCATGCTGTGGACTATCAGTACTCTACCTGCTGTCTGTGATGAGATCACTGTACACCAGCGGGTGGATGATGGAGGCCTAAACTATCGTTTCAGAGTCTCATTCCTAGGGCCACTCCTGTTATGACTGTCTTAGGGCAAATTCCCCCAGAAATAGACACTTGGTAGAAGACTAAGTACAGGAGGGTTATTGGGGGAGCACTTTCAGAAACAACAAATGTGAAGTGATAAAGTATGTAGGATTGAGCAGCAAAGAAGCTGAACTGTGATACAATAGTGGAAGCAGCCTCAGCGGATTCTGTGGGTAGTTCTGGAGCTGAAATGACCCTCTTAACTTGTCTCAAATTAAGTTAGGAGGTCAGATCTTTGTACCCTAGAGTATTTGTGTCCTCGGGCTGTTGTAACAAATTAACATAAACTGAGTGTCTTAAAACAATGGAAATTTAGGTGTTAGTATGACCGAGTTCCCCACAGGCTCTAGGAGACATTTCTTCTCTTCCACTTACCCGTGGCTTCTGGTGTTCCTTGGCTTGTGGCAACATAACTAATATCTGCTGCCTCTGTCTTCACAAGTCCTACTCTGTGTCTCTGTCTCCTCTGGGTCTATGTGTCCCTCTCATTTCTCCCATAAAGATACCAGTCATTGGATTTTAAACCAACCTGAAATCCAGGATGACAAATAATTAATTACATCTGCAAGTATCTCATTTTCCAAATAAAGTCTCATTCTGAATTTTTGGGAGACATTATATAATCCACTACTAATAGGTTTTCCATTTTTTTCTAAGCCTTTTTAGTGGACAGAACGCATGTATAACACACAATTTTATTTTGTATACTGGATGAAAAAGAAGACCCGATAAATAATTTACAATTACTTATTTTTCATTAATCTATGTGTTGACTCATTTGCAACTATCTCATGATGAAACACAACTGGTATAATATATATCTTTTAACTTAAACAGGTTAGTCTACCAATCTGGTATACCGTGGGATTTAAGGTAAATTTGGTTATAACTTCCATGTGGTCTTTGCCATGTTTTATCTCATTTATACTTGATGTTTTATTTTGTTGTTTTTACTATTCTTTGGCTTTATAAACTATTCTTTCTTTGTAAAATACAGTTTTGATTTATCTATTACTCATAGCATAATAGTTATTCTAAGAAAAAAATAAGGGGAGAAATATTATTTATAAAAATTACAGCCTCAATCTCCTGACCTCGCCATCCACCCGTCTCGGCCACCCAAAGTGCTGGGATTACAGGCTTGAGCCACCGCGCCAACCTAGCTAACACGGCGAAACCCCGTCTCTACTAAAAAATACAAAAAACTAGCCGGGCGAGTTGGCGGGCGCCTGTAGTCCCAGCTACTTGGTAGGCTGAGGCAGGAGAATGGCGTAAACCCGGGAGGTGGAGCTTGCAGTGAGCTGAGATCCGGCCACTGCACTCCAGCCTGGGCCACAGAGCGAGACTCCGTCTCAAAAAAAAAAAAAAAAAAAAAAAAAAATTACAGCCTTAGAAGTCAACCTGTTTGTTCATATTCCATGTCTCCCAATTATTAGCCATATCACACATCTCTGTGCTTCTGGTTTTATTTATCTGTGAAATGGGAAAACCATTTTCTGCTCACCTACCTGCTTAAAGAGCCTGATAAATATTGACACATTATTATTAGTGATTATTATTAATGGTATGGAACTACATTATACTTTATAAACTAGCTATCATTTAAAGGGGCAGGAAAATAAATATTTTTATTGTTGTTGTTGTTATTTAAAAGGCTGTTCCTTATGGCTGAACTGGAATAAGGACATAGATATATCACCTTATTCTCTTTTTTGTTTTTACTTTTTTGAGACAGAGTCTCATTCTGTGACCCAGGCTGGAGTGCAGTGGCACAATCTCGGTTCACTGCAAACTTCTCCTCCTTGGTTCAAGTGATTCTTGTGCTTCAACCTTCCAAGTAGCTGGTAATACAGGTGCACGCCACTATACCTGACTAATTTTTTTTTTTTTTTTTGTATTTTTAGTAGAGACAGGGTTTTGCCATCTTTGCCAGGTTGGTCTCGAACCCCTAGCCTCAAATGATCCACCCACCTCAGCCTCCCAAAATACTGGGATTACAGGCATGAACCACTGCACTGGGCCCACCTTATTCTCTTTTGAACTCTCTCTCCAGTGCATATTCTCTATTCAAGGAAATGAAATCAAAAGTAGCAGAACAAAGTCCAATTTTTTACCTTCTCAATGATTAAATTTGTATCTGAACTGACCTGAGTATATCTTGTTATAATCTTTGTAAATAAATAGCCAAAATTCCCGGGGAAAATCTACTATAAAAATAACTAGTACAAAACCTTTGCCTAAGAATGAGGCAGGGGGGATACGTAAAAGTGGTGATGATGTAGGATTCACTGTGGGAGTTCAAGCTGCTGTGGCATTTTTCCTACCCCTTTGAAGACTTATTTCATGAAAAACTTTCAATTAGATAAATCTTATAAGACTTATAAATTGACTGTATGTACATGACAAAGACAAAGTCTATCCAAGTGATACTTTTATGCTGCAAGTTCTGGGGCAAACAATGTATTTTAAAAATAATGTAATTTATAATAATCATCTGTAGAGAAGTAAAAGCACATCAAAATAAATATTAGTGTAGATTTCTTCTTACTTATTTTATGTCACTGCAGGTTCTTGCTACAAAGAATGTTTTGTTTAAAAATAATTGTACTTCCTAAATTAAATAAGAAATAGCTTAATGTGTTTTATCCTAAAAACAATTCCATTTTCTAAAACTTTACATTGAATTCTACCAGGATTATTCTAAAAGGGATGAACATTATAGCAATATTCATACATTTAATTCAGTTCAAGCTTATTTTACTTAGAAAATTTTAAATCACATTTCACAGAAAAGTTTATGTCTTCATTATATTAATAATTATTTTAGAATTAGAAAAAGAAATAATTACTTGGTATTTGATGTTTTTCTGATTTCAAAACGTAATTGCAAGGAAATGGCTTAAAAGTTTTAAGTTTAAATTATCCTAGAGTTTTAGAATCTTTAAAACCATGTTTATTTCTGAACGTTATTGAAACACTGTATTCTACATTCCAATCTCGCAGCTTTTTAGAACTGAAATTTTAAAGTCAACAACTAGGCAAATATTCCAAATGAATTTTATTTTACCACTAAAGAGAAGTTCTCTAGAAAACGACTCCAAATGTTACTGAACTTTACATTTGTCTGTATTTATATTTGTGGACGATTATTTTATGTGACTATGTATCAGTAGTCCTAAGAAAATTAGTTTTGTACTCATAGTTAGTGTCATACTCTCTGTTTTAATGACTTTATTTTCTGAATATAATTTCTAGAGGCCTTTGTACGTACAACCTAAACAAATTTACATGGTTGCTTTTGATCACTTCAAATTATACTGACAGAACCAACTCTGAGAGTTCATTGTTTAATAATTTATTTGTGGACTGTGAGTTTCCTGTCAGTCTTCTTTGCTCAAATCTGCTATTTTCATTTGAAATTATATGATAAAGATAGTATTTCAAATAATGTAACTGTTTGATCTAATCTGTATACACTTGTTTATATAAGAAAGATGATTGAGAATTGACCTAATGTGGATGCTCAGTAATATGTCTAATGTTTATTTTTCCCCCTTTTTCTTCTGTGACTTTTTTTATAAAGAAAATGATAGTATTAATTTAACATAGCAACAACACTTCTTTCTGTCCTAGCACCATCAAATAGCCTGGGTATTACTGCTCTGGGTTACTTTTGACCAAGCCCCATGGCTTTGTTTGGACTTTATCATGATAACAATGACAATGTCACCATCTTTATCTCTACCATTGGTGACAATAACCATACCACCACGCTGCTTTATGAGGCAATAACTTGGTTTTCTCATTTATCCACTCAGGAACTGGATTATTACCTCATAAAACAGTGTGATTGTACAATTATCAATTAAATCCTGGCTTGTCGAGACTCTTCAAAAAAAAAAAAAAAAA
>NW_016804690.1:8707305-8712748 GCF_001698545.2 Rhinopithecus bieti
CAGCTTTTAGAACTGAAATTTTAAAGTCAACAACTAGGCAAATATTCCAAATGAATTTTATTTTACCACTAAAGAGAAGTTCTCTAGAAAACGACTCCAAATGTTACTGAACTTTACATTTGTCTGTATTTATATTTGTGGACGATTATTTTATGTGACTATGTATCAGTAGTCCTAAGAAAATTAGTTTTGTACTCATAGTTAGTGTCATACTCTCTGTTTTAATGACTTTATTTTCTGAATATAATTTCTAGAGGCCTTTGTACGTACAACCTAAACAAATTTACATGGTTGCTTTTGATCACTTCAAATTATACTGACAGAACCAACTCTGAGAGTTCATTGTTTAATAATTTATTTGTGGACTGTGAGTTTCCTGTCAGTCTTCTTTGCTCAAATCTGCTATTTTCATTTGAAATTATATGATAAAGATAGTATTTCAAATAATGTAACTGTTTGATCTAATCTGTATACACTTGTTTATATAAGAAAGATGATTGAGAATTGACCTAATGTGGATGCTCAGTAATATGTCTAATGTTTATTTTCCCCTTTTCTTCTGTGACTTTTTTTATAAAGAAAATGATAGTATTAATTTAACATAGCAACAACACTTCTTTCTGTCCTAGCACCATCAAATAGCCTGGGTATTACTGCTCTGGGTTACTTTTGACCAAGCCCCATGGCTTTGTTTGGACTTTATCATGATAACAATGACAATGTCACCATCTTTATCTCTACCATTGGTGACAATAACCATACCACCACGCTGCTTTATGAGGCAATAACTTGGTTTTCTCATTTATCCACTCAGGAACTGGATTATTACCTCATAAAACAGTGTGATTGTACAATTATCAATTAAATCCTGGCTTGTCGAGACTTTTCAAAAAAAAAAAAAAAAAATCCTTTTCCTAATGGTGGTTGGCAATAATTCCCTCTGTCTGAATTCATGGAACTTTGACTGCCAAGATTATATTTTCACACTGATTACCTATTATCTTTCTTTTTTTTCTTTTTTCTTTTTTGTTTTGCCTTGAAGCTGCTGCACACTGCTAAATCCCAAGAACTATCTTACATTGTAGAAGGACTGAAACCTTACAGGATATATGAGTTTACTATTACTCTCTGCAATTCAGTTGGTTGTGTGACCAGTGCTTCAGGAGCAGGACAGACCTTAGCAGCAGGTAAGCAAGTTTTAATGGGTATGAAAAATTTGTTGCCTATCAAGAAAAAAGAAAACCTGTAATGTTCAACACCTTCTCTACTTGAGACTTTATATTTGTCTTTTCTGCTGTCTTCTCCTCCCTCACTAACCCTGATTGCTTCTTACCTTGACAGTTTTAAACAACAACAACAACAACAACGAAAACTTAACTTCAAGAGGTACCTAGGAGTTATGAGTTACAGCTGTGTCATAATAAGAACTACAATTAGTTTTAGAGTGACTCTACTCTACAAGTAGAAATATATAGAATATACAACTAGAAATATATAGAAATATATAGAACTAGGAATATATAGAAATATAATTAATTGTAGAGTGACTCCAGGGCTTAGCTACCAACCTGTGTCCTAGCAGTGTCCTGACAATCGTGGGAAACATTCAGGAAGCTTCTTATGAGGACTTTAGGATACCTCTTCCCTCAGTCCAGACATTTTTTGTAGGCTTGGGTCTACTCACTCCTGATCCCTGGGAACTAGAAATTACTGTGTGCCCTGGTGTTATATTTGGCTTTCATGAAATAGGTAAATGTTTATCTATTATTTTATTAATAAGAAGCCCTTAAGTTAATAAAATTTAAATAAAAGAATTGTTATTAAGTATAATCTTAGTAGAAACGATTTGTATAATTTGTGCTTGCTTCCTTCAGGACTAATTGGATTCATACAAACCTGATTATGTGTATTAGTAAGACCTATAAAACCCAATTATTTAGCATTAATATACTTCCAAATCAGTGTTTTTCTGATTCTAGAGAAAAGCTTAGTTTCCTGGTTATCTTTAAAGAAATGTCCATGTGTAAGGAGGCTGACATTCTAGATGAATTACAGATATTACAAAACACATGTTTACCTTTAAAACATTTCCTAGACTTCCTCCCCAAATCTCTTCATCGTATTATTAATAGGTCCAATTATGTAGGATTTTTTTTTCTGGTTCTGGAAAAAATTGCTTAGCTCAAATGATCTCATCCAAGTAATTTATTTTTTTTTTCAAAATTTTCATCAGTGCAAACGGCTCTGAAATTCTAAGAAATTATGGTTTACTAAATTTATAACTGAACTCTTTGTATTTTTATATATTTTATATATGTGCATTTCAGATGTATGCACACATTTATGGAGTACCTAGCTTGTACAAAACATTCTTCTCCTATAAAACTGCCTGTTTTTGTATACTGCATTATTAAAGGTTTGCTGAATGCTGAATATGGACAACAGAGGAGGACTCTATCTCCTTTAAGAAAAATGATACAATTTCAGACTAGAAGACAAAAATTAAAATAATTATCACTCTTGCAAGTTGGAGAAAGTATAAATGGAGACAACACAGGCTGAAGACTGGGTGTGTTATAGTAAGGGACATAGGAATCCCAAGCACGTGGTCATGCAAAACTGGAATCACGTCCTTTAAGGGTTGTAAAACATGTAAAAATAATCTAGGGTTACTATATAGCTAGTATCAATATATTCTTTGTAATATCCCCCCCAAGTGTTTGTCTAACCCATGTTTGATACCTTCAGTGTTACAGAAACTACTACATCTCAGACAAAGCTGTACCATCTTTAGACACCTCTTTCAAAATGTGTTTTCTTAGATTGATCGCAAATATCTCCTAGTAACTTCTACTCGACATTCTTATTCTACTTCTTTGGGGGCTGTTGTTAATCTAATTTATCATCCTTCCAATAAAATTTTTGATAACAATATATCCACCCAAATCTTTTCTCCTTTAGGCTGCATATCATGGTAGCTCCCATCTGAACCTCATATGCAATAGTGTCTAGAGCTGTTATTAGTATAATTCTTATAGATGAGATCTAGTCTACCTTTTCATGGGTATAAGCAAACTAAAGAACCTGAAGAGGGACATGCTGTCCCTAGAAACTAGCTGGATCCTGAGATGGGAATAGAAAAACAGGAAACATGTCTACAGAATAGAATCTCCCTGCCCTATGCATTAGTGACAACATCTGTGCTAATCCTCATTGGCTGCAGTGGCAAGTTCCTGTTGCATAAAAGATGATGTACCTGGGTGCTCTGTGCAGCTCTCATTTTAGTTACTGGAGGGGGGATTAAAACCACTCCTGTCCATTGGCAGGAATGTGAAGTAAAACTAACTAGTCAGAGCCCTCCAAATCCTCCCTCTCCTTTTTTTATCCTTGAAAAATAAAAGTGGAAACTTATATTCCCTAAAAGTCATGTGATGTGAAAGTTAGTTGACTTACAAAAATAAGAGTTTATTCATATGTGTAAGGTGAAAAAAGTGGTTAGCCACAATGCCAGGGTTTCAATTTGGGCTCTGCCATTGACTAGCTGTGTGACCTTATATAAATTATCTCACCTCTGTGCCTTAGTTTCCCAATTTATAAATAAGCATAACTTATTTTGTAGGGTTCTGATGAGGATTAAAAGTAGTTAATACATGTAAAATATTTAAAGCAGTACCCATCACAGTTCATTCTCAATAAAAATGTATTGTCATGATTTTTATCATAATATTATATAACAATTTTATTAGTCACAGTATAAATGTTATGGAATTTCTAATGTTATCAAAATCAACGAGAGTTTATTTTACAACTTTGATTTTCTAATATTATTATAAAATATAAAATGGAGAGTTCTAAGACTAAGGACTGTATTGTGAAAATAAAGCTTAGAAAGGCTTAAAATCTGAAAGCATTATTTATTATTTCTGTAAGAAGTATGTCATTCAGAATTATTAGAGGCACATTTCAAAACTTTGCTCAAAAACAGCAAATTTTACATTTGTTGGTTGCAATATAGAGTGAATAATGTGCCATAAATATATTATTACTACATTTTGTTGTGAATGCTCAATTCAGAACCATCTCTTGAGGGCTTACTATTTAAAGCACTGTGGAGGATTCTAAGATAATTATACCCAGCATTTAGGTTAAGGAGTTGAGATCCAACAGGTAGGATTAACACCATGGTGACGTGTGCTAAGGGCTGTGAGAAAGTTGAAAAAAATTCTATGGGAAGGTAGAAAATAAGATAAATGATTTTGATTTGGGAGACTGAGTAGATACTTCATAAAAAGCTATTTCAGATAAACTATAAAAGAATGGTAAAGACTTTCGCAGGTATTTACTGAGCACATACCATGTGCTAGTTTCTGTTTTAAGAGCTGGCACTGTTCCAGGTACCAATGTAATGAAAGCAGATATTTATGAAGACTTTCCTGGCAGTAGAGTACACAAAAGATTAGAAGAGAGGGTGTAATAGAGCCTGGTAGACTTTTTTAAAGAGGCAGTAAGGGAGTAAATCAGATGAGTAGAAGTGAAGATTAAAAGAAGGGAACAGAGTGACTTCAAGGAAGAAAGACCTGAAAGTTAAGCAGTGGGAAGAATGGACAATGATAGCAAATATTGTAGCCCATGGTGGTGCCATTAAATAAAAGGGGAAAGATGGACAAAGGACATATGAGAGAAATAAACTCATGAGTTTATTTGATCATTCGATAGAAACACATCCATGCCAATTATAACCATCCAGCAGCAGAAATTGCAAATCTGGGGCTTAAAAATGGTGCAGATTTTGTAATCATCTGCATATAGATGGGAGCTAATGCTATAGGTTATAATCAATTAGTGAAAGCAGAGAAAAAGCAAAATAGAAGTCCAAGGAAAACACCTTAGTGAATATTCTATTCGGAAAGGAAGGAGAAAGGAAGAGTGAAGTGAACAGAGGTATGGTCAGAATTAGGAAAAGAACTAAGAGGAAGAAGCAGTATTAGAAAAGTCAAGGGAAGAGAGAATTCTAGAAGGAGAATGTTGTCTGTAGTGTCATATGGTATAGGGAAAGCAGGAGAAATGTGACCTAAAATGGAGGCAAGGTCACTGGTGACTCTCTGGGGTTCACCCTAAGTAGCATGGTTGAAGCAGAAGCTGGAACATGAAGGACTGAGTGGAGGCAGGAGGAGATATAATGGTAAATTTCAAATGTGTGATTTTTTTATTCTTAGCTAAAATTCTTCTTCTACCCAATTTTCATTCTTTAAAAAATTGAATTACCTTTTGTTTCCATATAAAATCCTTTCTCTTCTAAAGAAAATTTATTTTAGTGTTTTTTTCTGGAAAAAAATGTTTATTTTCGAATTCCCTAATATATTTTGTTAGAACTATCTGATTCTTCACCTGCCCAGCAGAAAAATGTCTCTTATATGACAAAAGTATGGAAAAATAATTTTAC